>NW_010103110.1:0-820 GCF_000699245.1 Pterocles gutturalis | reverse complement strand
AAAGTCACGGCACACTGATAATTCCCTGATCAAATTGCACAATTCACAATTCAGTTTCAAAACTAGAATAATATTTCTGTTGGACAGAAACCTGTCTGTGTGGGTATAGTTCTGAGGTTCCTATTTAACAGATAAGATGCCAGAAAGCAGATGTTAGATTGCATAAAATAAGTGAGTCACCAACTTTCCAGATATTAAAAAAAAATGAATATGATGCAGGGATGAGATAGGATATGCATGTCACAGTACTGAAATTTGATGCCAATGCAACACTTGGGATTTAAGCTGCCTGGAGCAATTTGCAGCATCCAGCTTTGTTACCTAATTTTCCTTGTGTTGTCTGAGAACAAGTAAGAGTTAAAAAGCATTCATTAGATTTTGAAGTAGGTATGGCATATTCTCTGATCTTTGCTTTTCATACTAACTAGCTTATCTTTACACTGATCCATGAGGTTCTTCACAAGAAAATGCATCCTCGCAACCCTTATTCAATCATAGTGTGCTCAGAACAATCACCTATGAAGTGAACAAAAAGAAAAAAAAAAACACAGAGCAAAAGAAAGGACAGAAATGGAAATATTATGGGTCGGATTTGCCTAGTATGACTTTTATTTACTTCAGTGAAATTACTTGGTGCAATCTGGTCCAATAGTAGAAAGAATTTCAAAGTATTCATGTGT
The DNA here is from genome assembly GCF_000699245.1 of Pterocles gutturalis. Lineage (NCBI taxonomy): Eukaryota > Metazoa > Chordata > Aves > Pterocliformes > Pteroclidae > Pterocles > Pterocles gutturalis. Next base: position 140 of record NW_010103110.1, on the reverse strand, counting down.
GGAAGCCTTTCTTAAGACTACATACAAATAATGGTATAAAGAGTAGCAATGAACATCAAAAACTAACACAAGGTCTTAATGACCTTTTGTATGAATATAATAGAAATAACAGTTTTATTCTTGTTCATGGGAAGGCTTCT
>NW_010103109.1:21184-27512 GCF_000699245.1 Pterocles gutturalis | reverse complement strand
CTAGACCTGATCTTGTTGGAGACAAGACATGCTTTCATCATACAAACAGTAATTTACTTTATGACCCTCAAGGATAAGTGATTTTAAAGGCAAGAGTGATTTCCCAACAACTTGAATGGGCATAAAATCTGTGAATTAAAGCGGGGAAATCCAGTCTACCTAACTCCTCACGGTGCTGGGACGATTTCCCAAGAGGCTTCTGCAGATCAGTCTGCAGGAAGAAAGGCAACTCCTGCTCCTACTCCATGGAGCATTGTACCAGTGCACTCCTCCTTCTGGATTCAACCCAGTTTTGCTGTTTAGGCTGGTATGCCAAGCCCATCTGGTTTCACTAAGATCGTCTAGGCTTTACAAGGCTCCAGCCGCATTCTTTGGCTCCAGCTTGCAGAATGTGCTTCCAGAGTACAGGATCTCTGCCTGTTATCACCTTTTGGAAATGGAACTCTAGCTATAAAATCAACACTGAGTCCTCTAAGGGCGTCTCTACATTCTTAGAAAACTTAGCTCTGCAGTTCCTTCCCAGATCCTGACACCCCAATATTGAGGAAAGAGGGGATAGCTTTAGCACTCCATACATACGGTAAAACTCTATGGGAAGGACTGCATGGTCTTTTTCCTCCATTAGTTGGGACTCCAACTTGCGCAAGTGCATGTTATCTGGAGACAGGAGACGCAAACTTTTCAAGGGACTTCTAAACCAACAGCTCTTCGGTTTGGATAACACAGAAAATAGCAGGAGCAAAACCAGTAAGCATCTACTCACTGTTTTTTCTTTCATTGTTCTCATTTTCTCATTCTCTGAGATATGATCAAGCGTTTTAAAAAAGTAATACTGCATACCTTTTTTTTTTTTTTTTTTGTTTAGTTGGTTTTTTTGGTTGTTTGTTTTGTTTTTTTTTTTTTAAAGGAGTAATGTCTCTTACCTTCCAGATCAGGGCCTCTGCTTTAAATACAGTTTTCTCCCTGGTCCCTGAAGGCAGCATCCCTCCACACTCCAGCAATCAACAGACCTCTTTACACAAAACACATTCTCTGATGAATTCACCTATGAGTTCCCTTTCTTAGCTGTTGTGTTTTCAGACACTTGACTTGGCACAGTTTTCTGTTTTGTTTGGTGTTTTTTTTTCTTTTTTTTTTTTTCTTTTTTTTTCTGTCTAGAGACTTTTTACTCCCCAGTGTGAGTTCTCTGTAGAGGTACTAGAGAAAACTAGAGGATGCTTTTGTTGTGCTGCTTTGTTTAGGCACTATATACTCAGGTGCTGACGGCCATCAACAGGTGTTCTGAAAGACTCTGCTGTGCAAAATTTACAAGCACTTAAGTCTTTTATTGATTATACCCATGACACATTTGGGATAAGGAAAATTGCTTTTCCCAAATAACTTCTTAATACATACTTGTGCAAAGTAATCACCCCAACAGAACACAGAAAATTTTAGGTAAATCCCAAGTTACCTATATTTTGCAAAACAGAGTGCTCCCTTGAGATATGGGAACAATACAGACATTAATATCTGAATCTTTTTTTCTCAAATTCCAGTTAAATCTGAATTTCTGTGACAGACAGTTTTTAATTTCCTTCTCAAACATTTGCTTTATCCCATGACATAACTGAAACGTTTTCAAAACTAGCTTCATTTTGTTCCCCGCATGTTTTTATGTTGAATATCAAATTGGGTTTGAAGCTTTTCCTGATTTTCTAAAAAGATCTCCAGATAGTTGGAAAATTATACATATTTTTTCCACTAAAGCAACAATATCAAGAACAGCAAGAATGATATGGTCAGGTTGTTGGAAAGGTCTGTCTACAATAGCAAGACCAGTAAAATACTTCATGCTAAGGATTTAACATCCAACCTAGATCCATTTCAGAAGTTTATGTTTAGGAATTGCTCCAGTATGGTCCCATTAACTGAGTTTCCATTTTGTATTGAAATGTAGCAGGCACACTCCTAGAATGTTCCTTCCAGCTGACAGAAACCTGAAAGGAATTCAGCTTATGCACTCTGAAATCTCTCCAAGACCACTGCACAAGATCCATAAGACTTGAAATACAGATACAAAACACAGAAAATGGTGACGATCCTACTTAGCTTCAGAAGTATATTTCCAATCTGAACTAAACAGTCATGTAGATGAAACCAAGGACAAACCCTTCTCAGCAACAGACTAAGAGCCATGGGTGGTTCCCAAAACATTTTAGGGTAACCTTGTCCTTGATTGCCCTCATAACAGAATAGAAAACATCATCCTTTTCACCTTTTGTCACCCTACTTTTCCTTAATAACAGTACACTCAATAACAAGTGAAAATGTTCTTGATCTAACTTCTATGGGTGAGAGGGGAATTTTTATTTATTTTCTGATATATTTATAATATGTCTGATATTGTAGACAGATCGGATTGTGCCTAACCCTGTCTTGACAGCTAACCTAAATCAGATGTTAAATACATTTCCTTTATGATGTAAAAAGAGACAAGATTCCAGGGAAATAAGCAGTGTCAAAATTATGCATAGTATTACATCCAAAAATATATCAAAAGAACATTGTTAGATTGCGGGGTCAAATGCAATCTATCTGTTGACTCCCACGGAAGGAGCAAGAGGGGTCTGATTCTACCGGACCTGCAAGATCACAGCAGCAGTTATGGCATGAGGAGCAACACAGGAGACAACCAGAAACATGTTTAAGGTCACAGAATTTTTGTAAGACCTGTAACTATGTGAGACAAAAGCAGGACCAACTGTCCAGTGTTAATCACTCTGGGTGAGTGTTTTTTTTGGTCTGAGCATTATATAATATACAGATGTATCATTTACATTATATCATTCTATAGGATCCCTGTTTCAGTAAAGGTACAGAATGCATAATGCTCTCTTAGCCAGCATTTTTCAGCCTCTTTCTATTCACTGTTCAGTGTGTACTTCTGTAGGTTATCTACTGCACAGTATTTTGATCTGTTCCTCATTTGAGTTTTTCTACAGTGTTTACCACTGTTATATGTGAGTGCTTCATAAACAATTCCATTATCTTCACAACACCTCTGTGAGAAGGTTACCTCTTTTTTGTGCCCACAGAACTGAGACACAGGGAGATAAAGGTGAAAAGTGTACACTGATGTGGAGCAGCAAATCTGAGATGTTTCAAACCCGGTTATTTGCATCTTAACGTAAAACACAGGAGTCTGTTGACTCAAAACACAGCTTTATTTTCAGGCAAGAGTGCTCAGTGTTTCTGCAAAGCAGACCCCAGGGAGGAGATGGACACTAAGAAGACATGCAAAAGAAGTGCCTAAACCTGTGGGGACATGCGTCAGCTTTGGCTGTATCTTGGCTCTGTGGCAAGAGCTTTCTGTCCCTCCTTGGCCACTCTGGGGAGGCAACAGGGGAACATGGTCTGGAAGGAAATTATGACACATTCAAACCAGGCAACTTTCTGGACAACCTGAGCATTCATGACAGCAGGGAGCAGAGCAAATTTTACTAACCACCTGTTTAACATCAGTGTCTCACTGTGAAATCTTTGGGAAGGATAGTGGTAATACTCCTTACAATCAGAAGGCAGATTTGCAGAATAAATTTCACAGTTTTTAACAGGCTGGTAGACATCCCACCCTGGGTATCAAAAAAACCATGTCTGTAAATGACTGTAAATTGTGGAGACAATTGTCAGAGTAATTCCTGATTGTTTAATGTTTCATCCTGAAACCTTAATTTTTGTTCAATGCAATACATTTACATTAAAACATAAGTAGAGTATAAATATTGCTTGTACTGGACCACTTCACTAGAACACTTGAAAAAGGTTGGAAATTTAAAGTTTTTTATACACACACTTTAAAATAACAGTTGATGTTTCCCTCAGTGTGCACATGTTGGGGAAGAACGTTCAGATTTGCTTACAGGAATCCTTAAGAATCTACATCCTCTCACTTATGCACAACTAGTGGTGCCAATGATGTACATTCAATTTAGCAACAAAATCCCAATTAAGAAAAATGACCTTCAGCGAAGTTGTGAAAAAACTACTTAAATGTTTTGAAATTGAAAGACTGGAAAAAGATGTTAATTTTTAAACAATAAAATCTGAGGCTGATCTGTAATGTTTTAATATCTATAGCAATAGGAAAATATTTCTGGTTTTCGTTTTCAGTTCATGAAGCTCACACTGAAAATGGTATAATGGAGAAATAGGCTAATTGATGCATGATCACCTGTCATTGCACAGGAACAAGATTACCTAAATTATAGTTGCAGGAGGGGGAGAAGCAGAATCTTGTAGCAGTGCTTGAGACCCAAATACTTTGTGCGTCTGATTTGTGACAACCACAGAGGCATCCAGCTCTCTGCTTCATTTGAAAACCCCAGCCTACATCTGTGCATACAAAATATTTTCTCCTTTCAGACATGTATTAGCACTGTTTGAACATTCTGGTGGTTTGTTGTTGGGGTTTTTTTAATGGTTTTTTTTGTTTGTTTTTTGTTTTGGTTTTTTTTGTTGTTTGTTTGTTTGTTTTTGTGTTGGGGTTTTTTTCCATACTTGACATAATTCCAATTGATTTTTTAAAAAATCCCACATGCCTTACTGCGGGCTGCTAGCTCTAGTCCAGAATTCACCCCTGAAAGCTGTTTTGAATCAGTGAAAGAGGAGAAGAGAGCAGGATGCAGATAAGCCCGGCATCCATGCAGGCAGGCTGGGGAAGGTCATTTTGCTCTCCAGTGCTAAGGGACGCGAAAATGCCAAACTCACAAAGGGATGCTACTGGTTACTGCGGGAGGAGAAGAGTCACTAGGTGGCAGAAGCACTCCTTCTGCTGCTCCTCCTACCCCTGTGCTGTGGGCTGTAATTAGGTCAGTGGATGGTGAAGTAGGACTGGGTGATAAATAAGGTAGGTTTTTCTCTCCTAGTACACACTGCAGCTTAATTTCGCTTTTTTTAGGTAGTGTTACAAGGTGGATTAAAACTTTTAAAGGCAAAAAAAAAAAAAGAAAAGAAAAGAAAAAGAAAAAAAGCCCCCTTGCCAAAGTAAATGAAATTTAAACTCACTGAGGAGTAACAGCAGAAAAAGAGGAGAGGAAAAAAGGAAAGATGACTCCTCTCTGGTGACATTGATATTCTGTTCAGAAGAACACTGAAGAGGGGGAGGGCTGTGCTGAGATGTGTGTTAAATCTCAAATCCAAACAGGCAAAATGTGCAGTTTTGCCAGCTCTGGTGCAAAACAATAACATACATTTTTTTCCTTGAGGTATTTTTTCAAATTTTGCTAGAAAAAAAGCAGATCTAGTCAGCAAAACATGACTGATTTTCCCTTCCAGAAATCAGAGTAATGTATCTCACTATGGAGATGGTACTGAAGGGCAAAGATGAGATAACATCTCCTGCATCACTTAATCTCCATCTAACTGGGAGCCACGTTACCCCGTGGAAAGGAAGGTACAAGTTGTCAGAGCAATTATTACAGAATGTGCTTAATCATATTCACAAAGCTGTTCTTTCTGGGTTAAATCATGTTGAGGACTTGATACTATTTCCAGTGAAGCCAATTCAAATGTCTCTTTGATTTCTATAAGAACAGATTTTGCCCTCAGTGCAGCATTTGACTTCCCAAAAGACATGACAGAGAAGGAATTTTCAGGAAGAGGAAGACAGAGGACAGGAATAATCCTCTTCACCTCTCTAGGCTCTCCACCCCTAAACATGCAGGGAGAAAAATAAACTTACTTAAAACAGAAGATGACCTGGCTGAAAGGAACAGATGCAAAAATATAAAGAAAATAAGCAACAATGTAGGTTCTAAAACATTTAGGCAGAATCTGAAATTCTGCCTAGATCTAAACCAGAGATCCTTTAATATGATATTGCAGAGGTATACTAAGGTCAGGAGCTCTGAAAGCTCAGATGACTCCTCTGTTCAATTCTCCAGGTGCTTACCAGTGCAGTTTTTGGCTTGAGGGCTTATGTAAGAAACTCCTGCCTAAAACCCACTGGGAATTTAAGATATCTTGAGTCCTGTATTAAAACCCTAGACAGTCCCAATTTGTTCAATTTATTTAAGTATGGACAACTTACAGTGACAGGATCAGATCTCAACCATGCACTTTTATTTACTTCAGGTTTTAAACACAGCAAAGGACAGTGCCTCTACCCACTGTTAATATCATATCCTAGTGATACCATAGTGGGAGGAGAATTTTAGTGGTATCAGATGGTGTGTGAGGAGTTCTGGGAAATCTAAGTTTTGGCCAGTGGGAACATCTGTAACCAGGTCTGTTCTGCAGTGGGACAGTATCTCCCCTGAAGAGTCCTTGTCATCTCCAGTTTACAGCC
>NW_010103109.1:0-21153 GCF_000699245.1 Pterocles gutturalis | reverse complement strand
GTCTTTTTCATCCCCAGTTTCCAGCCACTCCTGGAGTGGCTTCCCCTTGGCTCTCCACAGTATTGTATGGCTGTTAACCAAATGAAGATTATTTTTTTTTTATGTGCAGCTGAGTAGTTTGGCCTATCCTGGCTTAGCTGTTTGCAGATTCACTGAGAAAGGAGCAGCCCTAAGTCCCACCCTGAAGTGGGTGTGATACCTATTTTTATACAGTTATGTTTTTAATCCCACTTCTACACAGTACTTGAATGGATCAGCCTATAGCTTAGGGCATTCGAGTGAGGAAAACATCAGCCTTCTTTCCACCTTTTGTTACCCAAGCCTGAGCAGGTCACTGAGTTTCCAGGTGACTTTTTGAGCAACTAAGTTGTTCTGTAAATGGCTGTCACAGGTTCTATAAATCACCTGGTTTCTAAAAGCGATTATATGAAAGCAAACATTTCATGGACTCAGATCTCCCTTGTTCAAGTGAAGTACACAAGATGAGATTTCCCTTGCTTAGTGTTTTTCAATGATACCTGGTAATTTTAGGAGAGATCACATTGCACAGTGTACTGCATAAATCCTTGTGTATACTAAATTGGATGGCAGTGCCTGAAAGACACTACTGTGTCTCTTTTTGTAGACACTGAAGTCTTATACTGGACCTAGGGCTATAATGATGTTTTTTACAGTTAATGAATTTAAGTAGGACACCAGCTATGTTAGGATATAGATTCTGCTGTCAGCTTCAGAGGTTTCAATAAGTTTCAGAGATGAAATGAGAAGAGGGAAAAACCCAACATAGTCCTGGTATCCCTAGCACCGTTCTCTCCTTGTAGATGTAGGTGGCCCTTCTATGGTGGCAATAATAGCTATCACAGCACAAAGATGCTGTGAACCTCAAAGAGTGTGTTAATATTAGACACATCATTCAGACCCTCAGGTGGACACAGCTATGAAAGAGTAGAGTGTTAAAACAGAGTCCTCCCTCACTCCTATCATCTTTATTCCTCATGTACTTCTTACTACACAAGTATAAACTATAACTGCCTGTCTCGGAGAAAAACAAACTGCAGACATAGAGACTTTCTCTAAGAGGTTACCAAACTGGTTTATTTTTTGTGTGGCTCACCATCAAACATCTAGCAGCATCACAGCAAAATATTTTCTTACCTAAAGATTTTGTCAGGCATAGGAAAGATTGATTTCATCGATGTCACTACAGTTTCTCATCTCCAGCAACAGCTGATATTGCCACTGACTTCATCTACGTGTTGCTGTCCTTGCATTTGATCTGGAAATCACAAAAAGCTAGTTGACTAGTTTGACTAATTTAGTCAACCTCTATACTTGCTTGAAAATGAGCTATGTTGAGGACTTAATTCCTTCCAACAGGTCTGGTTTTTCCACCACGTCAAGTATAAGAAAAGGTGAAGGATGGTAGCTGGTGAACTCTTGCCTACATGTGGTCTCTCACTGATGACAATATCAGAACAAAAGAATCTTAGAAATCTTTCTTAGAAATCCTCAGTGTAAACAAGACCCAGCTGTGGATTTAGAGTGCTAAACTTACTATTTGACAAGTCAGATCCCAAAAGGATCATTTTTGTTACTACTAAGCTTGTATCTGATGGAGAATGTGGGCTGGATTTTTTTTTCTTGGTATTTTTAACTGCTCTTGAAAACATTTTGTTGAATAGTAGGAGTGGTTGGTACTTTTCCAGTTTGGAACTGCTTAGCTCATGAGTTCATAAAATAACTGCTACAACTGAAAAATACTGCAGCAGCACAGGAAAAAAAAAGAAAAAAAAGGATAAAGAAAACTCTGCAGACTTATAAACACATTATTTTCTCTTTCTAATTGAGGTCCAGATGTTGAAAAGAAAACAGATGGACAGAAAAAAATTTTTGTTTTACTTTTAAACAAAACCAATGCATTTAACTTCTTTCACTTGAATAATTTTAGAGCTTAGAGTTTCTGTTTTACAGTTGTGTTATGTGATGCACACTAAGGGTTAGTGTTATATTTGAGGTTACAAAATCAGTGGCACAAAATAAGATGCATTTAGCTTCACCATCTCAACTATTTTCCCGTAAAAACAAAATCATTGTGGTAATGGAAGAATTTCTGTATTGTTTATTCAGTGCTCTGCTTTCTTGTGAGAATCAACTCAAAGCAGAGATGCTTAATTTTTAGGCAGTGCTAGCCACAGAGTCCATGATGGGACCATGTCAATGCCTCATGCTGGAACTTCTTCTCAGCAATGTGTCATACCCTTGCCTCATGATCTGACGTACACATGTGCATGCCAGACATATCAGCAGCAGACATGCAACACCTTCCCTCTCGTGATATTTTCCAAATCCATGAGTGCTTGAATTATCGTATGATAATCATATGATAATAATGAGCATACACCCACCACTTCCACTGTCATTGCTGGATGCATGGGCTTATGGAAGAGGAACACTCTGAAAACTATATACAACAGGTAGCAGGCACCAGCTTACATGCCAAAGTTGAGCTGCTCCTGACTCAAGATGCACAGATATCTATTTCTATCCCAGAAAAACTGTTCAGTGCACAAACATTTTGGGATGGCATGTTCTGACTGTCACATCAGTTTAAGCAGATGTATTAGTTTCCATTTGTAGAACAAATGGACTTTTCTGATAAAAGATACAGTTACTTGATTTCAAAATGAATTTTATGTGCTGAACAGGTGAAAATCAGTCCGCTCATTCATGAACTTCTGCATAGGGATGAGACTGTTTGTTCAGCAGAGATATCAAACTGCGGTGAACAGGTTGCTGCAGTTTTACTGATGAACTTGATTGGTGTCCAGTGACAATAAGAGAGGGTACTGCAGGTCAAACTTCAACTCCATCAGCAGAGCTCCGTGGGGAAGCTTGCACAGTACCTGCTGCATAGTAAATTTTTTTTGTCTATTCAGTACTATCAGGATCTCTCTTTCTGATGAACACCAGTCTTTTTATTTTAAACAAAAAAAAAATCACAAGGGGTTCTATGTGCCAGGATGGTGTAATATACGATTTGCATAAGAAAGGGTGAATAAACTCAAATACCACCTTGAAAAGCAAGGAGTTGAGTTTTTCTTTTTAATAATATAGTCTCATTTCACACTCTGTGTCTCATTGTGAGTCTCACACAAAATTTTTTGATTAGAAAAGGAGAGGATAATTGGCATGACAAAAACAAGGACACAAGAAGTGAGGCATTATATGCTGTTTCCACAAATATTACTGCTAATTGTGACAATTAAATTATCTAATTAGTCTACAGTAAATCATTTGAACACTCACTAGCACAAATTCAAAACATATGTCTCTACAGAGAAACTAATAGTTCCTAAAGGGTCAGAGTTTAGCAAAAGCCATCAGACATGGCATCAGCAAAGAGTAACTCTGATTTTAATACTGTTAATAATCAAACATACCTAAGCAGTGTGCAGGTCACTCTGTTTCCTGGGAAATGATCTGATAATAAGCATTACATGTGGGACAGTGTAATGTCCCCTCTGCATGAGGCACTCTTGCAGGACCATCCCCATCTTCATATAGAGAGCATAAGTGGATTGTAGATGCTGGGATCATAGGTTTGACTAATCTAAGAACTGAGTTCTTTTCCAAACTAAATCCTTTATTTATGTGTGATCTTTATCTGTAGCTAGCAGAAGCCTTTAGCTAGTAGAAGCCTTTAGCCAGGGCCACTCTCATACTCTTCCTACACACATACTTGCCCCAAACTGTCAGGCCAATAATCAGCTTTGTTATGAAGATCTCACCTTAATCTTTGACAACAACCCTAGAAAGATGTGTTGCCACATGTAAAGGATAAGAATGGCTTTGGAAGACTAAGGGCAGAGAAAAAGTTGCATTATGATGTTCAGTGCTTTCTGGAAATAGTTCTTTCTAATCATCATTGCAACACAGAAAAGAAACAAGGAGTGTCCAAAGAGTAGTTAGCTGCAGAATCTTTAGGGAAATCAGTGTTTGGAGGAAGCTTCTGCAAAGTAATGAACAGGACGCTGTCATTTTTCATTTGGCACTGTTTGATGTCATCATTCATTGATATTTCATTTGTCACATTTGACATGTCTAATAAAAAATAAACTAAATTTTTATTTAGTTGTGGTGCAATAAAACCACCTGAAAAACACAGACACACACATACGTTTTAAAGCTGACCAAATTAACTCTTTCGTCTGTCAAGGTGCCTGAGTATGACATGCTCTACTCTTTTAAAATACAGTTAATCTTTTATGTAAGTGTGTCTGAATATTAACACAAAAGGTGAATCTCCATAGAAAAAGTATTTAGATTGTATCAAATGTTAATAGAGAGGAAATTTCAAGCGTGAAAGTGGAAGATGAGCACCAAAATAATTTAGATTTCTCAGTTGCAAATTACATTTTTAATCAACTTTTCAAGTTGAAAAATTGTCCCCCGTAGCTGTAAGACCAAGAGCAGAAGAAAAATGTTAAAACCTGTGGAGAGTAGCACTGAAAAGAAGTTTTGGATGATAGCAACTTTTGTCTTCCGTGCAATAACTATCCACTCCCCACCACAAACTCTTGCATAGTCACAGTACAGAGAAATCCTTGCTCTTCATAACTGCAATTACTTCCTCATTTAGCATCCTCGGTGGATGCACCAATAATTTTGAATCAAATCTAATATCTTTTGTTGCCTCTGAGCCAATAATATTTCCCCTCCCCTTCACCAGACAGGGATATTTACAGTCTGTAGAAATTCACATAAATTTTGTGAATTGTGCAAGGGGGTTTCTGTCATTTTTCCAGAAAGCTATAACAACCGCATGTATAAGTGTCTCTATATGTAAATGCACAGATATAGTTCACAAAAATATCGGTGTCTGAATTAAGTGCTTATCTAACTTCTCATTATCTAAATCTCATAAAATTACATAAACTAAACAGTGGTCAAGTTTTAGTTCATGTTACCTTTTTCTTTCTAACTGAAGTAATTTTGTTATTTAGCGACACAGTTGTTCAGGAACAAGGCATTTATTAAAACAATATTTGTAGATGTGCTTCCAAGGATTAGGCGTGTCTTGTAGAAAGACAGAATGAAACCTCAGTATCTATACTGACAAGGAAATACCCTACACCTTCATCATGGTCAGTTGTCTCTGAATAGTAACAATGATTCTTTGTTTCCCTCTCAGTTATGTCATTATTGCAAAGTTTAGTTTTTCATTTATTATTTTTACCTTGTTTTGTGAATTCATAATTGTAGCAACAGAAAAGTGTATGCATCTTGATTGCCTAAAACAAGGAAGAAAGTCGATGTTTTATGGATGAGTCAGTACTGAGAGTATCAGTTTTGGAAAGTAAGCCAAACCTTTATCAGCTTGATTAGCTTGGCTGCATGCTGGTCAGTCAAAAGTAGGGTTGGCCATGGGACAGTGCTTGGAACCACATGCTGGCAATATTTTGTTTTCTGCTACATCCCCTTCTACTTAGCACTTGTTAAACTGCATCCAAAAGACTGGTCCAGTTTTGGGTGGGGGTGCCCCAGTTCAGGAGAGACATTGATAAGATGAAGCAAGGTCCACCAAGACGGTTGGGGCTGGAGCACTCAGCTGGTGAGGAAAGGCTGAGGGACCAGGGCTGGTTCAGCCTGGGCCAGCGACAGATTCAGAAGGGCATAACAGCAGCCCCTCAGCATCTGAGCAGCAGACAGGGGGAGGAGGTTCAGGAAAAAAGACAGTGTTGAGCTCTACACAGTGGGTCTTGGTGGGAGGATAAGAGACAACATCCAGAAGTTGAAAAAGGCAGCTTGACTGGGTATCAGGAAACACTTTTTTACCATGAGGGCGGTCAAGCAGTGGAACAGGTTGTGCAGTCCCCACTCTCAGGGGTGTTCAAAGCCTGGATGGATATAACCCTGAGCTACCTGAACAGCTGACCCTGCTTTGAGCAGGAGTTAGGAATAAACATCACTCAAGGTCCCTTCCAGCCTGAAAGATTCTCTGGCCCTGTGATTTTATAATAACAAAAAACCCCAATTTGCATATATTTGTCTGCCAAAAATTGACCAGGAGAGACATTTAATTTAATAAGTATCAGCTGACTCTTCACTCATAAGAACTTAGGAGTTTTGCACAATATAGTATAGTATGGATCACTGTTCACAAGAAATAATTACCTCTTGAAAAAAAATGACACCACTGTACCATACTAAGGCAATGTTATCACGACCAAAATGGTGTGCATTTTATATTGTGATATCTTGATGGAACATATGCTACAAACGAAAGAGAGTTTTTGCCTTGATGTATTTGACTACCTTTGATGTAACAATTAATTTGGGCTGAGCCAGCTGCCTTATAATTAAAAACAAGTCTTTGCTTTGTCAGACCTCAGATTTTTTCTTGTGCCAGTAAATACAGCTAGTGTTTCAGGTTAACTTTCCACTGAGGGGTAGGAAGACATTTCCCTTCTAGTTTCACAAATGTATGTATTGCTCGGTTTTCACTGTGCATTGAGCTATTTCAGCAATGACCATATTTCCCTTACACTGTGCGAAACTGGTGTCATGCCTCCAAAGCATGGGTGATCCAAGCAAAATGATCAAGGAGGTTACACCTGGGTCTTGGGACCACTCTACCTCTCCCCAACCAATAGTGCCCTCTCCCTTCTCACAGCAGCAGCTGCCAAACGCACTGGTTTCTGCATCTCCCACAGGGAGTTCTGGTGGGCAGAAGGCAATGCTTCACTGTTTCTGCAACATCTGCTGGTCTAGAAGTCGTTCTCGTTTGCCTCTTGAAGAAAAAGCAGCGGGCTCTATTCATCTTGCAGGCCATGCCTTGATCATGCTACTTTCCTTTTGTGAAAAAGTCCTCTTATACAAATGAAGAAAAAATATTTGGACAAAAGATTACATAGGTTAAATTAGGTTTTCCCTTTCATTCTCAGTTCTTCTTCCTCGTACTAACTCAGTTAATAGATTCCCAAGTAGTTCTGGCATTGAGTGCAAAACAGTTACTGAAAAGAGGCAAGGTATCACAAGGAAATGCACATGGCTGCCTTTTAGAGACAGATAAACTACACCTACATATCTTGTGTAGTTGTGATGGTGTGGAGAAATTTCCTCAAACACAGTTAAACTGCACGTAACTTAAAGAAAAGGAACATCAAGATCAGTAAAGACAGAGAAAGGAAGCCAGAGTGTAAAAGAAGAAACAGATCTTGATTTTTCTTCTCTGAGACTGACTTTTCTCTCTTTTCTACACTTTTAAGATATTGACTGCCCCGGCACATGACCTTTATCAGGTACATCTTTAATCTGTTTTGACTTTCTATTTTATTTAAAGGTAGATGTCATTGATTTTATTGACTACTCTGCTTCACAGCAAGTGCAGGTGTTCTAATGAAACTTAGCACAAGTGTTACAGTCGTTTAAAATGTGCTCTCTTTTCGAACTGCTGGCTTGCATAATTCATAAATAATTAAGCATTTATGCAAAGGCATTTCACAAAGCAAGCTCAAATATGGTCATAAATATAGATACAGGGTTTTTTTTCCCTCTTGGAAGGAAACAAATAGTCTTACAATGATAGATTTAATTTATTAGCAATAGTCATCAGAAATTTGCATATGATGAGGAAATTTTCTAAATGCAACATGTTACAGGAATTGCACTATTTCTGAAATGAAATTGCTGGAGCTTTTAAACAAAGGAATTTTTTAATAGCAACTAAGAAGTATTTACTACAAAAAAAATTATTGCTTTTCGTGAAGATCAGAAAGGACATGTGCACACTATAAACCACAGAATTGTGTCCACTTTCTAAGAAGAAAAGGCTGTGTTTGCTGGGAACTCTTGTTTAATATAGACCAAGGGATTATCTTGTCTTTACCTGCCTTTTAGCATGAAGGTCCCAAATTCATTTGGGCAGCTCAAGTTTCATCCTTTCACACGCCACATGCTAAAATGTCACCTTTATGTGTGGAAGAAATTCTGCTGATGAAGAAAACATGTTTCAAAAAATTACTGGAAAGCTACAGGAAAATTTTTGAACTGTATACCACATACAATTATCTTATACTGAAATTAATTGTCTTCTTGAATAGCACTTACTACTGGATTTGGTCAGGGAAGTGCCATCTGAGGTGAGAGCTGCCTCCCAAAACAATGCTGAGTAGCTATTGATCACAAGAGGTGCAAAAGCAGCCGAACACATGGATGTGTGCATTCTTATGGGTGCTTGTGTGCTGCAGTTCATAGTTTGCTTTGCCATCATTCAGGACTACCCTTTTCTTTCACTGGATTTTGCAGAAGCGTTAGAGGTCCCTGGCAGCTTCCTCCTAGCTGCATGCTTCAGTGAAATTACGCCCATATGTGAGTGCTTCTCACCTTAGAGATCTCTGCGTGAGACATTATATGCTTTGGAAGAAGATGACTGGAAAGATAGTGGTAGGACAAGAATTTTGGCACTAGTTTTTAGATACAGCATACATGTGTTAGGTGTAACTGAAAAGGGAAAAAAAAGTTCCTTCCCCAAAGAGTTTATAGTCCAAATGTAGGATAAAAATAAGAAAGGTGGGTAAGCAAGGGGTAAAAGGAAGATGATCACTATTAGGTGGATCTAATGTTATGGGGATTTAAGTTCACTTCCTTCCTTAGCAATAGATAAATATTTCAAATATAAAGAAGAATTATACTGCCACTGCCTACTTAAGTCTAGGAAAAAGGATGTTGGGTGACACCTGAAGTAGCATTAGGAAATGAGAGAGAAAAGGTTTAAGTAATGAGCACAGGGAATGATGAACTTATTAAGAGGGAACGAGAAAAAGAGAGCTGTGGGACAGGTAGGGGGAGAACACATGGAGAAATAGGTGTCAATAAAATACCTTTTGCAGCTGGAGCTCTCTGGACTATGTCCTTCTTCCATCTTGTTTACTAAATCATTTCTGGAGCAGGATTTGCAATGTTATCTGGTATGTAAGAACTCTAGTTCCAAAACCTGGTATCTTCCTGTATTAGGGAGCTTGCAGGAATCTAGTGATTACATTCAGAACACGCTGATAAAATAGTATATTACACACCTATAATAACAATAATACTGAACGTAATGAACGTATGTCATTATTCTTGTCTGTATTACAGATTTAAGAAGACACACTTCTTTTTAAGACCTATTGTGTTCTGCTCAGGTAACTTCTGCCTAAAGCACAGTTAGCCAATAGTGAAAATCTGCATGTTGGAAAGCAAATACAATGCTTGTCATTGTTGGTAGAAGACACAGCTTGTAGCTTCCCACTCATTAGGCTGAAAACGTATTCTGTACTGTATTGCTCTGGGCTTTGTCAGCATACACAGTGTGCATTTTTGACACAGCACAGGCTGATCTAACCAGACACAATGTGACCCATGTAACAAACGGTACTAAAAAGAGATTTTCTTCTTTAACGGATAAAAACAGGCAATTCCTTTGACAATAGCATTTGCAGCTGCCCTTTCATATTAAAGATAACTATGCTTATTAATAAGTACTTGACACTACGTCCATATTGAATTTCTGCTTGTTTGTTCATTCAGAAACCAGAAACATCACCAACATGATGTTTTGGAGACACTTGCAAGCTTCACAGAACACCAGATATAGATCATACTCTGCCTATTGGGACCTACTGAAACATCACAGCAGTTTTCAGACGCATAGTTATACCTTGTCCATTTTGTTCTCAGTAATAGCAGCACACTGTAGACACAGGCAGCCGTTAAAATCAGGAATTGCTTTCTGCATACTGGAAAAAATGTTTATGTCATTCTTTTGCGTGAAGGGAAAGAATGTCCTGACCTAATCAATACACTTCTCTGGCATCAATTGTTCTAGTTACAGACCTGGCACTGCAAAATGCAGTGCTGAACAGTCCCGTTGCCAATCCAGCCAGCCACAGAGTCAGCGTTTCTCCTCTTGCAGAGTAAGTATGATCCTGCTACTGGAAATGAGAAGGACTTGCTTTCCTATCTATTCACAGTTGAGATAGTTAGGAAAATATTCTGCGGTGATACAGAGATGAATGAATATCCTTGACAAAACCTGATACAAAGAAAGCTACTTTTATATTTGATTAGTCACAGACAAAACTCTTAGTGCCTTCAAGAGTCGACAGAAACAGGGGGCTAAAGTCTCCATCTGTGAGCCATGTAACCGCTGCTGTTGGACAGAGCCAAGAGCTTAAGTAATGCTTACTACTCATAGAAGCATACTAGGATACAGTAAGAGAAAAAAAAAAAGAGGAAAAAAGAAAAAGCAATAGCAGTTGATTCATGTACCGTTCCAGCTCCCTGGAGTTCGCTGCTGGCATGAGGCAGACAGCTGAAGATACACTTAGTACAGCCTACACCTTGCAAATAAGCGTCCTGCCCAGCTCTCCAGTGAACCAGCCGTTCTGCTCAGCGTACATGCTGTATTTCACAGACATTGTCCAGGGCAATATAAATCAAGTACAATTTTGTTAATCTGATAAATTACACTGGAAACAGAAGTTAGAAACAATTTATTTTTACTTCTCTTCAGGAGATGCTGTTGACTGTTTGCCTTTGACTTTTTGTCTTGTAAATCAGGGAAACTTCTGAATCTTAGCGGGGTCTTGGGTGCCTGATTCTGAAAGATTGCCCTAGTATGTGGAAAACGTCAAAAGGCAGTCCCTGATTTTAGAATCAGGTACAGTTATGGGAGACTTATGTTTTCACTTTATAGAAATGTATTGTCCATAAAAATGGGCTCATTAAGTCAATACAGATCATATGCAAAGAGTTTGTGGACACCCTTCTCTTAACACAGATTTGCAAAAAACCATGCAACCCAGGCAGACATTGAGGTATAAACAACATTTCATTATGAGCTTCAGTGCTTCTTTGCATATCTCTTGCCATTAGCTCTGGTGCCATGCTGTAAGCCTTCTTCCACAGTTCTTCAAATACTGCAGTTATAATCTGGTGTTCAATGTACATTGAGATTGATATGTTCAGTGCTTTAATTAGAGTCTTGTTATTTGTAACTGCTTATTACTGATATTAGAACAAGAAAGATTATCCATGGTAGAAGCACAAAATGATGATGTTCCTATAAACGACTACTAGAGGAAAATGCTGTGTTTGAGGTAGATAGAGTCAGATTTGGGTCTTGAGTCCCGTGTGGTTGAATAGCTTCTTGAATGAGTCACAGTAGCTTTAGTCAGTGAGGGATAGTTTAATATTGTCCCAGACAAAGGGAAGTTTTCTTGCATGCTGGTGGAAAAAATGTTTTGGGTAGAACATGGGCTGCTTCCACGCAGTTTGGACCTGAGGACAAAGTCATGCATTAACTGTATGATAAACCTCCAACAGAACATGCAAAGGTCATATTTAATGGACTAAAAAAGCCCCAAGGAATGTGAATGATGGGGACTAGAGAAATAGGATTAAAAGCCACTGATGTCCACATACAGACTTGCAGAGCCATGCAGACAACAGGAAGCACTATGTGTTGGGACTTGCGTAATGCTTAGTTATTCTGAACTTGGCCAGCACTAAAGGAATGGAGTAAGTGGTGGAGAACGTATATGTAAAGGAAATATTAATTCAGAGAAAATATCTGTGTTCCCAAATGTTTTGTATAGCTCATGTTTTTCAACCTGCACCACTTCCTACAAGCCAGAATATTTCTTATTCATTGAACTTCTAGCTGGAAAACAGTGTAAGGCAGTAACATTTTGTTGCCTAGTCACAAACCACATTACTGTGTCCACAAAGTTCAGAGTTTGGAAGCCACCTAGCTATCATCATTTATCCTGTTCCCACTATCTGGTAACAGAGTTCTTGAGACCTTTTAGAACTTTTTTGTTGTGTTTACAATTTTGAAATTTCCACCGTAGTTTATGTTTCCCAGTTTTAGATGTTTCTCCATTAGGATTGTGGTTTTAGTTGCATTTGCACCAAAGGGTGAGTACATAAGCCTGTGTTTAGAACAATGTTACTGTCAAAAGGAGTTTCTATTTGGTAGTCCAGGCATGGTAAATTCCTGTTTGCTTAAAATACCCTGTCTGTACCTATTTTCGTTAACAGATTCATCTGTTCAAAATATGTAGCCACAGGTTAGGGTTCTGGTTAGAAGATGCATGGGCACAAATTATACTGTTGTTTCAGATACGACAAAATCACTAAGCATAATAAACCACAGAAAAGTTACAATAACAGGATAATACAGTTATGTGACTGAAGTTTAGCATATGTTTTCAGCCAACATTTTTGGTTACATTAGGTTTTGTTGATGAGGTTAAAGCAACTTTTACGCACTGGATGGCAACCCAGTGCATGAGTTTAGGTGAAAGTTCTACAAACAATTGACTTCATGGCACAGGGGCAGAGGCAAGAAGAAAGAGAGCAGTGCTGGGCTTGATTTATTTTGGAAAAAGAAAGAAAAGGGGTGGCACGAGACAAGCAGGTGACAGGTTCAGTCCTCTTCTCATTACTATGGAGTTACATGGTGACATTCTGCATCTCAAAAAGTAAAAAGTAAAACAAGCATACAATTAAATCTTACATTTATTTTTAGAAAAGAATCTTTTGGTATTAGACCAGTGTCATGGTTTAACCCCAGCCAGTGTGAGCACCAGACAGCCACTCGCTCACTCCCCCTACAGTGGGAGCAGTGAGAAAATCAGAAAAGTAAGAAAACTCATGGGTTGAGACAACGACAGTTTAATAAGTAAAGCAAAAGCCACACATGAAAGCAAAGCAAACCAAGCCGCTTCCCATTGACAGTCAGGTGTTCAGCTGTCTCCAGGAAAGCAGGGCTCCATCACATGTAACGGTTACTTGAAAAGAAAAAATACCATAATTCCGAACATTTTCTCCTTCCTGCTGCTTCCCCCAGCTTTACATGCTGAGCATGATGCTATATGGTATGGAACATCCCTTTGGTCAGTTGGGTCAGCTGTCCCAACTGTGTCTCCTCCCAACTTCTTGTGCACCCCCAGCCTGCTCACTGGTGGGGTGGTGTGAGAAGCAGAAAAGGCCTTGACTCTCTGTAAGCACTGCTCAGCAGTAACTAAACATCCCTGTGTTATCAGCACTGTTTTCAGCACGAATCCAAAACACAGCCCCATACCAGCTACTGTGAAGAAAAATAACTCCATCCCAGCCAAAACCAGCACAAGACAGATTGAACTGTAAAATGGTGTAAATGTAACACTGCTCAGGATTTAAAAAGAAAATTGAAACATGTGAGAAACTACCATGATTTTTAGCCATTCATACTTTTGCACACATACTTCTACAGAAGAATGAGTGTAGTTCTCAGGCTAGTTTTCCCTCTCTCAGCTATTTGTACCACAGCAATCATAGTATCTAGGTGCCAGTTTTGACAAATTTTCACTGGGAAAGAAACAGTTATTACAGGTTTCATTGTGAAATAACTGGTTATGTGTCAGCAGCTGCTGTAGGGAACTGCAAATACATCAGTGACTGTACAGAATGAGTGTTAGAGAGATTTGGATACACATCACTGAGTGCTGGAGAGACTACAGACGCTGTAGAAGACTGTATTCCTCTTCTGCAGAAGATACGTTTCCCTGGGAAACACCTTTAGAGACATCCTCAAAGGGAAAAACTCAATACAAAGAAAACAAATTCCTGAAAACCAGAATCCCAATATACTTTTGTCTTTCAGAATAAATGAGAATTAACCGTACCTCATTCAATTACATTTGGAGGATGTTATGGATATTATAATAAATTCTCTAATTCTAGGAAAGGCTCAAATCAAGATGACAATATTGACTTGGTAGAGATGAATAATGATAGTAATAAGCTGATACAGCAATTAATATTTTAATACATTTGCATACAACAATATTTGTTTTATATTGTCACTACCGCTAGCATAATGTGCAAATTTGACACTGTAGTCTTTTGTTAAAGTAGGTAGTCATCTTATACTTGTTTAGCATCATATGAAAATGATTCATTAAATCAATTACCAGTGGTACATACCACAATACTTACAAGCCATATGAGTGTTTCAGTAGGACCTCTGTACTTTAATTCATCCCTGGTAATTCATCCTTCTAGAATTTAACTGCTGATAGTTATGTAAGGGAATTAAGATCTACATTTCTCTGACTTGTGATGTGTGGAGAATATTTTCCACTGTAATTACAAGTTATGCAGCTATGTATGTCTTTAACATCCAGGCCTCTTTTTACTGATGGACTCATTGAGAAAATAGTTTGTTATCCCACAGTTTTCTTCAAAATACAGTATTTAATTCTACTAATAAAAATACACATGCTCTGACATGAACTATACACAAAGCAAAAGAAAATAAATATGTTCTCACCTGAGCCATCAGCTTGCGCCATACCTGCACAGGCAGAATGCCATTGTCTCTGAGGCCATTATCCTCAAGAGAGTTTTAAGGAGTTATTTCCTGTCACGGGCTGATTTTTTGAGAGAAAAAACCACAACCCATTACAGCTTAAAGCAAATCTTTCACAGGTAGTTTCAAGTCTGAGGAACAACAGCAGCAAAGATGTTCATGGTCTAGAATACCTTTGCAGCCAGGGCATGTATTAAGAGCTTAATAATCAAGAAATTTGCCTACTGAAGCCCTGGTGGTATCAGTGTGTCATTCAGCCATTCCTGTGAAAACTGTGTTGACAAAGATTTTGCTTATATTCTGAGTAGTTCTGAGTAGTTTATCAACCACGTGTTGATTTTCACCTTTCTGGTTACTCAGAGTTTTTAAACACAAATGGCTGGATCACAATGAAATGTGTCATTGGGTTTTAAGGGTTTTTGTTTGTTTGGTCAGTTGTTTGTTTTTGTTTTTGTTTTTCATATTCAGGTCATTCAAGGCACATTTTTACTGTTACTCTGGCATGATTTTCATACCTCTGAAAAATATCCAGAAAAATCCTTGTAGTTTCTAAGCCACGTCTAGCGATGTCATTTAGATTTTGTGGATGTTCTTTATACTATACACAAAGTAAAAATCAAGATGAAATTTTCAGCTGTATATGCTAAACATAATTTTGAATGAAACTTTCATTCATAACATTCAAAAACATTCAGAAAGCATTCTTTACCTACAAGAAATAACTCCATGTTTTTGTACATTGTGAACATTCATACTTACAAAAGGAGAGATTTAGTGATGGCTGGGCTTTCCATTTTTTTCCAAAAGAAAAAAAAAAGAAGGGGGGGGAGAAGAAAGAAAAAAAGGAAAGAAAGAGAAAAAATGAATAAAAACAGCATAGAGAAAAAGCTAACTTTAACAGACTTTTTTCTCTTCTATTCATTTCAAATATAGTTTCATTTTAAGTTTTGGGCACATGTTGGGGTCATTTCTTATTTTATCAAAACAGTTTTCCCATCTTAATTAAAATCAGTGGGCTACGCAATTCTGTTAGATTGGAGGAAAGGAGAGTTTGTTAATTTACATTTAAATAAAACTGATTTTCTGAACTTCTGATACAGTTACATTTTTAATATCTTGTGCTTCATATTATATTTATAAATGGTACCACTGGAATTGTGGGGAGCCCTGGCTCACATTTCTGACTCTTATCCTTCGGTAATAGTAGTGCATTTGTAGCCATGGTAGTCTAAGAAGAGAGTCAAAGCAAAGTTTATAGGTGGAGGTAATATTTTCTCATTAAATCTATTGGTATAACTGGAAGAAGAGGTATTTTGAAGACAACCTTTTCTCAAAACATTTTCCATTTTTTCCAGCTCTTCCATTTGGTTTAATTGAAATTATTATTCATTACAGCTGAGAATAAATCAGTTCTGTTTTGGTGTCTTGAGTGGCAACTTTCCTGTCTCGATATTTCATGATCATGAAAGAGTTTGAGGTTTAACAGATTCAAAAGTTTTCAATAACTAAAGTGACTAGAAGCTTTTTTTTTCTTTATTTTTTTCATTTGCTTTTTGTTTTTTTCTTCCTTATTTGCCTTTCTTTTTCTTTACTGTTTGTCCCTAATCTTACCTCTAGACTTTTTTTTAGACTGGTTTTTATTGACGATTTCATTACTTGTAGTTTAGCAGTCAGAGCTTTCAAATGTATGCAGTCAGAGACTCTTTATAGTACAAATGAAGCACTAAAGAACTTCAATTAACACCCGAACTATGTGTAATTAACAGGAATTCTCTCCAGTACAGAAAGATGTAAGATTTACTTACAGCACTGATACACTATGACATATGTAGAGATGCACAAGAAATTCAACAGTTTAATTTTGCTTCTTTTAGTATTCAAGCAAGAATCACCGGGCGACGAAGTTTTCTTAATGATTTTCTATTTAATAGTTCTTTTTGCGTGGAAAGCTGAAGAGGCTTAATTTTGTCCTGTGATAGGTCCAAGCAACTTCATTCTTATAGTTCTTTTTTTGGACTTAGCCCTGTTTCATATGGAATAATATTTAAGTTAGTTTGCAGCTGATAATGTATATTTATGGGTTCAACATGAATAGTGACTGGAAATGTTTCACTGATCTGAAGGTAGTATCACATTTTTGAGAATGCTTTTAGTTTAGATTCAGTTGCTATCACTGAATATAGAATTAAAAGAAACAGTTTTCCATCTGGTGAAAACAGAAGCATTTTGGAACATTTTCTAATTGAATTGTAATAGAAAATTAAAAAAGATTTTGTGACAAAACATAAATAATTCTGAAACATTCTATCCAGTACCAGTTATTATCAGTGATTATACTGCCATTTCTAAGCTAAATTAAAAAAAAAAAAATGGAAAATCCCAATTCCTCTCTAAAAATGGTCAAAGATAAATTTTTGACAATTTCAAAAAAGTTTTTGGATCATAGAAATTAATTCAAACTGACCTTTCTTTAGGGTTATCAGGCATACATTTTTACTTGATCTCCTGGAATATTTATCAAACAAAGAAAAATGTAGGTATTTGTTTGTTTTTCACAGAAATTCGAGTCAACTGCACACTTCACTAGTTTTGTTATGGCAAGAGCCTGTCAGACTTTCTGTAGAATTATCGGCTATCTTTCAGTGTATGCACAATAGACTCAACTTCTTGGGACTATTTCTCTGGATGAATATACAGAAATTTTTGCTTTTCCAGTGAAAAAGTTTTTATTTTGTCAAATTAGCATTTTGAGTTGGTGACAGCATTTATTAGATTTGCTAATGCTACTGGAACTGCCTTTTCTTTTCTATTCACATCCTCCTTTGAAGCAAATATCCAATCTAGGGGAGACGGTTGCTTGATTTTCTCATTGTTTGCAGTCAGTGTAACTCTGTAGGCAGGTATTAAAGGAAGAGACAATGAGTGCTTCACTTAACACTATCAACATCAATTATACATGAGTTCCCTTTACCTTTATAAAACATGTAAATATCTATATAAAGCAACAAAATACTACCTGGATTTTCATAACATTGTATTTTACAAATTTAAATACTGCGTGGAAACACGTGAAGGTATGCTTAAATACTTAGACACTCAATGTTATGCTCTAGATTTAATTGACAATTTCCAGTAGCTTAGTGGCAGTCCTGCACCTAAATCTTCTTGTATCATGCCCAAGCAATGCCTCATGAGAGATAATATGCATTTGGGAAAAAAAAGAAAAAGAAAAAAAAAAGTCAGGACACTAATTAAAAAAAACCTGAAAAAGCAAGGAAAAAAAAAAGCCCTTAGAAATGAACTTTCTTTCTGTCTGTAGGAAAAAAATAAAAAAACATATAAACTTAATTATTTAGATGCAAAAAAGGGAATGGCTCTGTTTTAAACATTTGTAACCAGAAATCCAACCCTTAGGATTTTTTTTTTTTTTTTTTGAGGCTACTAAACCATTACAGATGCAACCATCCATACTGAACATAAACTTAGTGATAGCTTTTGGGACTGTGAGAGTTATGTCCTTAGGAAATGTTGATTCTTCTTTTTTTTTCTGCAAAATAGTTTGTAGTCAATTTAAATTTTCTCAGCTTGGAAGTAACAGGACATTGTGTCATGCCCAGTTACCAATTGATTTAATTATATTCTACAACAGAACTTGCCAATAAAACAAGTTGTGAGGTCCTTACTGCAATAAGCTTGAAAATTTTAGAGAGAAATGCAACGTGTTTTGAATTTCTAGTCCCCATGCACTCATTACCTATTAATACTGGATGAAACCTCTTGACAAATGCATTTTCATGAACAGTCTGTTTCCATGGGTGTAATGTCAAGCAGTTATGTCTAACACAAAGTTGATATTTATCTATTAAAAGAGTTATACTACCTTAAAATCGATTCTCATTTGTGTGTGCAACTGTATAGGTAAATAATATCCTATTTGTGTGCTTGCATGTACAATACACTTTTGCTCCTTTAAGTAGGATTCTGAACATTTTTTTAGCTAAATAATGTTTTCTTCTTTATTCATGAAATGATAATTATTTGAGAGTTTTAAAAATATTTTCCACTTCTGACTGTATTAGGGAAAAAATTGGGGGGGTGATTAAATTCTGAGTAATGCTAAATATATATTTCAAAAAGGCCAGTGCAGAGCATGGCAGGGCAGCAAGGGTAAGAGCAGAGCAAGGTGAAATGAAGCAAAGGGAAACTTTTGAAGTTTATTTATAATTGTAAACAGGAAAGAAATGAATATGGTTGACAGAAGACAGACAAATTATCTGCCTAGCTACACAGAAAGTATTGGCAGTGCAGTATAGACATTTTACTTCAAATATATTTCATTTTCATCTGTCAAATATAATCAATCTTTTGTCAGTATCTGTGATCCTGCATTTCAGAAATGCAAAATGAATATAGATAGATTCACTATATACAGGAATACCATATATCAAAAGATGCACACACATAGCATGTTTAGCGAAACCAACAAAGCAGTGTCCTTCAACTGGAAGGACAGTGATAAATATTAAAAATGTACCAAGACAGAAATAAAAATACTTAAGCTTGTGACTGACAAAATACTATCCAAAAAATACCCAGTGTCATCAGTACAAAATTTTCACTAACTTCTGGAAAGTGTGAGTCCTGACCTTTCAGAGACTTAAGTACAACCTCAGAGAATTCCAACTGGGTAGTCAGATAGAACTGACTGTAGTTGAATGAATCCTTTTTTTTAGAAATGTAAGTAAAGTTTAGAAGTCTTTTGTAACAATTCTGATGAAGATGTGAAAAATTAATCATTTTGCCACCATTCCTTTTTCACCAAAACAAATGAATGACACTGTAAGAGAAATATCTGTATTAAAATATAATATTTACTTTGTTAAAAGGAACAGGTAAAGAACCAAATATTCATGGTTGCCTATCTTGCTGAAGAAAAAGGATATCTTTTTCTTAAATAGACACTTTTTCAAATTATTGGTTTACTTTTTTTTTGTTTGTTTGTTTTGGTTTTTATTTTTTTTTTTTTTTTTGGTTCATAAACAGAAAAAAAATACTCAGAAAAATTATTCCACAATAGGAAATACTGAATTCCATTTTTTTTAGGTAATTCTAGTGTAAAAGATATCCCATGATTCAAGTCAACCATAGAGGTTTTTCATGTATCTTTAATGTTTTCTTTTTGAAATTAAATTTATAACAATTTACCAGAAATACTGCAATATTATTGCATGCTTTTTATTGACATCTTAGTTCACTCTTACAGAAAGAATTTTAGAAACTGAAAGTCTAGAACAGAAGTGGTGGGGTTTGGTTGTTTGTTGTTTGGATTTTTTTTTTCCAAAAACATATGCTAAACTTAATTAAATAAATTCAGTCAAGATGCACTGTTCTATATACTGCTCTGCAGTACAGTATTGTAACACACAATGTTTTTATAGGTATGAAATCCTTGCTTTGGATTTCATGAGGACTGTTGCAATGTCACTTCTTTTTCAGATTAAGTGTGATTTTTACTCTCAATAAAGAAAACAGGAAGGTTAAAATAAACAAATAGATCAGGATGAATAGATTGTATAGCAAAGTGCCAAGAGAAAGGAAGGGATTACAGTTTTTGTGCTTTTGAAAATTACTAGAGTATAAGGACTGTCAAACAGAATAATCATTTGCATAGGTGTCTGATATATGATTATGCCTCAGATGATTTATGCAAGGCCTTGACAGGCTACAGTGATGAGTGCACTAGAAATATGATAGATGCATGAATGGAAGGTACTCAGTGAGGTGAATGTGAATTGGAAAGTCAATATCAATTTGGAAATCAATCATCAAGAATAAGACTGCTCAGTTTGTGTGCACAAAATACCAGGCTAAGGGCTGTCTATAAAGGCAAGGTAGAGATTTCCAAATCCTACAGAAAATATTTTCTCCAGTAGTGTTCAAATGTCTGCAGTAAAATGTGTGATTCAATTGTTTATAGCTCAGGAAATCACAATTTTTTTCTATAGCAGAAACTTCTATCCCATTTCCAGGAGCCTGCTGCGCTTATCTAGGGTTTAGAGGAGACTCATTTCCCTTTCAGCAACGTGAGAAGGGCAGGGTGGCTGCAACTCGCTGACCTCTGGCTCAGAACCCCAGTTAAGCCAATTCTTTAGATAGCCGTTTTGGTGGAGACAGTTGGCTGCCCTCATCTCCCTGACACTTGGAAGGGGTTAGCAGGAGAAAAAGCCCCATTGTTCTTATTCCAAACAATTCAAAACATATAAAGCACCCTCAAAAAAACTGCACCTATTTATACAGCAAACTACTTAAGGGCAGTCATTGTCTCTTAGTGTTTTTGTACAGCCTTGTACAATATGACCCTAGTGACTGAAGCTTTTAAGATTATCTTTAATAGAATGCATCTGTAAATATATTAAGGAGCATTAGGGTTAAAAGCTAAGAGCTCTAAACTTGGGAAATACCAGAAATAATGCTGATAAGACTTATTTTAGGATATACATCATTCGTTTATTAAACACTATACTATTTCTGTTTGACTCCTAGCTTTGATTGTTGTTTGCTAAGGCTTATGGTCAGCAAGTGAGAAACAGTTCAGTATTTCATTCTGCTCCCTATGCTCAGGGTTTGGTACCATGCTTTGTTTGCTGTATACTATTTAATTCAGCCTCTGAATACAGAATTAATAATATTCTCATGAGTTTTTTTTATGACACGTGCTGCTATAAGGTGGTAAAAGACAATAAAAAATGCTTTTA
>NW_010103108.1:72823-80238 GCF_000699245.1 Pterocles gutturalis | reverse complement strand
GCTCAGTCTGCCTCTGCTCGCCGAGGAATAACCCCAGTAATTCCTCCTGCAGCCTCCTCCGCGCCCACCTCCCGGCCAAGTCCGAGGCTGTTGGCTCGCAGCCCAGGGTCTCTTCGGCTCCGGCTGCTGTCACTGCGGGAGGAGATCGAGCTCCCTGTGCCCGCTGACTGTTTCCCAGCCCGCTTTTCCATGCTGCTGTATGCATGAACACTGGTTTTGCTTGCTGCTGATCTTCCCTGCCCGCTGCGGACCAGGGGATTACTGTAAAAATAAAATAGCAGAACGTCCGTTTTGCCACTGCTGTGAGATCTCGTTGACGTCTCTGTGTCGTAGTTTTGAAAGAAGCCTTCTCCCCGGCCCGGGCTGGGAAGGGGAGAGCTTACTGTGCAGGGGTACAGAGCCAGCGGTGCAGCCACTGCGCCCTTCTGCCCACGGGCTTTCCTCTCCTCCTGCCCCAGCGACCTGAACCCCACTGGCTGGAGGCCCCTCGGCAATTCCCTGCAGCCCTCCTCGCATGACTTGCTCCCTCAGTTCACTGCCTCCCCTGCTTTTTAATGGCTTGACTTTTCGGCTTTGGGAGGAAGCGGATTCTGCTGCTCTCTCTGGCTGTTTTCCACCTTCCCCTTGCTTTCTCCTGGTGGCATCTGGGGACCCCATCGCTGTTATCAGTTCTCTGTGCACCTGAGAGCCAGGAGAGCCCTGCTCTTTGCCTTGTTTTCTGCTGCCAGACACCATTAGGAGTTAAAACCAAGTGAATATTTTCTGCAGTTGGCAACTGCTGCAGTACCTACAGGCGTATTTTGTGATTGGGAGGGGGGAAAAAAAAATGAATGCTATAATTGTAAATGGCTGAAATTCCCTGTCAGAAAGTGATCCCCACTATAAAAAGTGGCTGACTATTTAAGTAGTCACCTTCTGCTGGTACTCCTGCAATTCATCATCTTATTTTAGGAATCACTTTTTGTACCTATGTGGGGGCCTGCTGCTGCAATTCTTCCTTTTAGCCAGTTGCTGGAAATCTTCCTGTTTTTGTGTTTTGAATTCTCTTCTGCTGTATGAAAAACTTCTGCTGATGTCTTTTGCTGCCCGTAACTTTTCTTCTTCTTCTGTCTATACTTCTTGCTCTCCAGGACTTCCTCCTCTTGGTGTTTCCCTTTCTCCTCATTTCCTCTGCTCTGAAGTTTCCACCTGGATATTTTGCTTCAGTATGCTGTACTTTGTGATGGCTGGCCAGGTGATTTGGCAATGCTGCTCACCAGATACTATTCTTGTATTTTAAAAATTGGCATTATTTATAAATTATACATCTGTTTAATGGTAAGTCAGTCTTACATTGGTGGTTGGTGGTGATTTTGAAAGAACAGTTCTGTAAACTCCCCTTTTTAATTTAAAAAATTATTTGGCTTCCTGAGGGTAGCGCCACGGATGTGATCAAGAACTCTGTCGATGAAAAATTGTTTTTTGTTAAGCAGAAAGATTAACAGGCTCTAATGAATCCCTGTAAAGCTGTCAGCTAAATCTCATGGAGGATCTAGCCCATAACAGTTTATTTTGGATGTATTTATAAGTGAGTACAAAAGCTTAATGTAAGCTTATCTGAATTGCAGTACATGGGTATGCAGGGTAGAGCATTATACAAATTTAAGTTCAGATACAGTCTCCGCATCTTTGTGTCCTGACTCACAAATACATATAACATGTGTGCACAGACCACAAACACGTGCCCAGCCTGGTGTCATCTTGTCAGTGGTGTGTACGGGGAGACATACCCCGTTCTCCACCTTCTGACATCCCTTCTGAATCCGTTGTCTTTTCACAGATGTGGATGAGTGTGCCCTGGGGCTTGATGACTGCCACGCAGATGCTATTTGTCAAAACACCCCGAAGCTGTACAAGTGCATGTGCAAAGTGGGTTACACTGGCGAAGGGAAGAAATGTGAAGGTAAAGTGACCAAAGCACTATGCTCTGTCTGTGTCAGCATGAGGTATTCCTAAGAAGGTAGAGCCATTAAAAATAATGGCTTAGAATATGGAGGATGATTTTAAATCAAAATAGTAGTTGTTTCTTCTGATTTACTTATTTTTTACAAAATCAGAGGCAAACAGATTGCATGGCTTTTTACCTGGTAATATCACTTGGTCTAATAATTAGTTTTTTGTTTAACCAGCAGCCTTAAAAACAGTAAAGTAAAGCTACACGGGAATCTCAGGGCATTTTGTTACTCTTTAGAAACATTCAGCAAGTAATGTGTTAAGCATAGTCTATTTGTAAGACAATGATGATTTGGGACAGCAGTTGCTGCTCACATTAAACAGTCCCATCTCTAATTGTCTATAACACTCAGGCAAGCGTCCATCATATTGACTTTTGCTTTATTCCTTAGACATTGATGAATGTGACAATGACTTCAATGGAGGCTGTGTCCACGAGTGTTTCAACATTCCAGGAAATTACCGCTGTACTTGCTACGATGGCTTTATGTTGGCTCATGATGGCCATAACTGCCTGGGTAAGAACTGTGTTCATGAAAATTATGAGTGGTGATGCGAACTTAACCATTTAACTGCGTCCATGGGAAATTCATGGCGATCTGTTGGGCTGAATCAGCTCAACTAGAGATGGACGTTACATGTGGCACTAAGGAATTCCAGGTACTCATGCACCATCCCAGTGTGGGTCTTTCCCCATTTGTGAATAAGGAGGATAATTGTGCTACATTTCTGTTCAGTGTTTTGGGTTAAAATATGTGAAGTGTCATCTATTATAATGCTAAATAAGTTGATGTAAAGAACATGTGCTATCACTGTCTATTCGATTCCGCAGTTAGTTTAGGATCAGTTGTTAGGTGTGTTTTGGGCTTAGAAATCTTTTCTCTCATACATCTGTAAGGTGTGGGCTTCTCACAGTGTCTGAGGATTTCCTGATATTCAAGCTCCAAGGAAAGGACAATCAGGAGTGTGCAGTAGCTGTTTGTGATAGAGGCCACTGAATTGCAGAAGGACTAAGTCAAATGCTTGGAGGTTCCCTGGATGGTTAGTGGGATGCAAAGTATGCAGCTCTGGAAATGCATTCAATCCTGGCAATGCTCCCTTTACTCTGTGTGCACACACTCTCTCACCCTTATTTTCTTGTCTTTAAAGACCTTGATAGTTTCCTTCTTTTTGCATACCAGCAGGTGAAAAATCTTTAAAAATGTGTAAAAAGGACCTTATGTTTTTCCTGTGATGGTATCCTCCAGCCCACAGAGCAGCAGTGTACAGAAATGCAGGAGTTGCCAGCCTGTTGGCAGTGTGGTGTGCTGCCGGTGTTGTTTCCCTGGGACAGCCTCGTGCTGATGAAGCTGTCCTGCTTCCAGGACCCATGCTGGGTACCCTGTGTGGCTCTGCCCTGGGCTGTGGTACCTCTCCCATTTTCTTTTTCAGAGATGGCTCAGTTTCTCTCTTCTGCTGCACTGAGGGTGGATGTGCCCGGGCAGACTTCCATGCCCATGTCAGTCAGAGAGAAACTTGCTCTCGCAGCATAATTTTAAGTCTGTAGTTAGCTTGGTTGGAGTATTTCCCACTACAGTGTATGGCATCAGGTGGGGGATCAGACCATCCCTGGGCTGTATCTGCTGCTGGGACAGATCAGAAGAGCTCTGGAGTCTCCAGTGGGATTGTGTTGGGTTTCACCTGCTGGGGACTTGGTGTGTACCCACAGATTAACTTTGTTGGGGTGTAAGCGGAGGAGAGGATAGAGTCACTAAGTGACAAGTATTTCACTAAAGAAAGTAGAGAGGGAAGCAAAACATCTACTGATACTTTAATAGGAAGGCTATCTTATTTTTATCTAGTGCATTTATGTAAACAGACAGTGGAGTTAGGCTGAAGCTAGCATGAAGGGCTGAACGTGAACAAACACATTGCCTCTTGCAGTGCCACCAAAGGGTGTATTCCCTTTGTATCCAGTAGCCCCTTTAGAGAATGCTTCAGCTGACTTGTTTGGGATCAGCAAGACCTAGACATAACTTAGACCAAAATCTACCACCTGGTATGATACTGGGAAGCTGCTCAGTATTGCACGACAGACTTTAAAATAAAATAAAATGTCATTGACATACAATGAAGTTTTTACCACCGACCTGCCTATTTTGAGATATGATGTAAACTTTAAATAAATATTTTGGCATGCAGCAAATTGGATCACATCTTCTCTTAATCTGTTTATTTACTTTGTTCACGCCAGGGTTGCCCTCCTCTCACCCTTATTTTTGAAGATCTCGGCTGTGTGCCTGGGTTTAAGCCAAATAGACAATTACTTGTTGGAAAGAGATGATTTTTTTGTAAGCTTTCCAAGGTCTGTAAGACAGAAACATCTGCTGGAGTTCAAAACTGGAGTACTAAAGACTCATGGTGGCTGTTTATTCATGATTGTTTGCACATTCTCATCGCTGTAGAACTCTGAAATACTCAGCTTCTCTGTGATGGAGATATGTCAGCCGCTCTTTTCGCTACAGCAGGTCACATTCTTTTGCATCCAATTGGCTTACTCATTGCCTTCAGTAGAAATTAAATCTGTTGTAATGCTATGTTATGCTTCTTACTAAAAGCCTTTCTCTTTCTCCTTTTTTAGAAGTCAGCTGTTTTATGCCAGAAATGCTACAGTGTTAAACTGAAAACATTGTACTATTAGTACAGGAACAATGAACAGAACAGGGAGCAAACATGGTGTTCCATATGAGTTTGCAAATGAGACCAGAGCTTTGCCTCAGCAACATTTTGTCTTATTTTTTAAGGGACTGAGCATTTTTACTTGCTGTTCAAACTGGCATTTCTGGAAATTAGGATAGGAAAATTCTTTGCTGGTAGTGGTTACAAAAACCTTGCACTTATTAAGGGGTAAAATTCCAAAGAGCCGGAGGTTGGGATGAGCATCCTGTTGTTCAGAGGCTTAGCTGAAGTTTTTCTGCTCTCTGTTTCTCTTGGTTATCTTGCAAACAAAGCCTTTCTGTGTTCTCTGGTATTGTTGAAGCTCTGAATATTGCAAAATCAACATTAAAACTATTTCCAGAACTTCTGGTCTTGTCTTTGCAGTCAAGTAACACAGCAGCAGCCTTGATGGTAAGTGGTGATGACCTAGAGTTGAGGGAGAGGGACAATAAATCAAACTGAGCATCAGAACAGATGTGATATATGAATCCTAGCTAGAGTGGAAATCAGGAGCAAGGGATAGGTTTTAAATACAAACCTCAAAATAAATTTGGCTTATGTTGTTCCACCTTCGCTTCAGAATGGGAGCTTTCTGGAAAAACGACTTTTAAAGCTTGAATGGGTTTGGAGATAAAGTTGGGTCCCATTGAGCAAGACAGAACCATGTATGGATGCTCAACCTAGATGTAAATGTGCTTGGCTGCTGAGCTGCTGTGGGAGGCAGGGTACGTTCACATAGGTGGAGTGTGGAGCCCTGCTTCTCCCTCCACCGAGGCTACTCTGCCTTAGTTGTAGCCAGTAACGCTGGTTTGTTGGCCAGCATTTCCTGGGAGCCTGAGACTGACTGAGCAAACTGCAAATAGGGGGAGAGCAGCTGTGAACATGTACTTTCCCAGGGGTGACAGCTCAACAGCAGCAGGCTGGCCTGGGTGGTTACATGCCGAGTAGATGTCTGTCTGTACTGCGCGTTGAGTGGATGCTGCCAGTTTGAGTGTATCGGTGTTAGTACAAAGCTGATCTCTCTCTTTCTCTCTCTCTTTCAGATACAGATGAATGCATGTTCAACAACGGTGGTTGCCAGCATGTTTGTGTCAACACCGTGGGGAGCTATGAATGTCGCTGTAAGGAAGGGTTCTTTCTCAGCGATAACCAGCATACATGCATCCACCGCTCAGAAGGTACTGGCTGCTTCCCTCCAGGCACCAGGCAGGAGTTTTTGACAGAAGCTGGCTGCAAAATCTCTAAAGCAGCTTCAAAAGTATTTTTAGGTTGAGTTTTTCAAAGCTGTGAAGTGTCTTGAAGTCCACGCTCCTTTTAAAAGGAACAGTGTGTCAAGATCTTCTAAGTGACTTTGAAGAGTCTTTGCATCCCTTCTGCCCCTTTGATCCCACCTGTATGTCTGCAGTGCTGTGCTTGTTGAAGGCTGTACTGCTGTACTCCCACTGTACTTTATGCTCTGTTGTGCAGCTCAGCTGTGTCATGATGCAGGGAATGGCAACAAGTTGAAGGACAGCGAGTTCTGACCGTTTCCACTGGCTTTAGTTACAGGGCAATGCCTGCATTACCTTCAGATACCTTTTAGATTCCTGATGTTTAGGTTTCAGCTAAGAGATTTATTGTTTGTCAGCCCCAAAGGTATTCAAATCGTGTTCTTTGTTTTGAGTGAAACCTTTGTGAAGCGACCTTTGAGAGATCAGAGAGCCTTGGATATCTGATTAGACATCGGATTGAACAAAATTATTTTGGATGCCCTTGGGGAATACTTTAAAGTGGTTGCTCAGATCAGGGAGTTGTCCATTGAACTATACGGTGAATATCTTACTAATAAGTATTTAAAGCTGCAAAGCTTTCTTTAATCTAAGGCTTATCATTGGCATGACTATAAGAGGAATCTAAGTATGAATAAACGAATCTCACTTTAAAAATCCCCATAGTGAAGAGATAAACATTTATAGACATATATGGCCATCCACAGATTGAGTGCACTGAGGTGACTGTCATCTGACATAGCTGAATTGATCTTTTGTTTGAATTAAGAATTTGTATTTTCAGCTTCTCTGGTACTGGGCTGGGTCTCACGGAGGTCTGCTGATGCGCGGTGATTTCTCAGGCCATTGTTCGGCTTGCCGCGGCCAGGAGTGGGGACGGGCAGGAAGGTGCAGTGATGGGGCAAGGCATTTCCCTTCATGTTTCCTTGCTAGCAGCGGTGTGTGCTTGTGTGTGTGCACAGATGATGAATCTAAGGATGAAAATCAGTTGTTTGAACTCCTTGTCTTGACTGATGCCAAGGGAGGAAGAATTTCCAACTCTTTCTTTCTTACTTACTGCTACTTGAGTGCCTTCTACTCTTCTGAACTAACAGCAGCAGCATTTCCTGTCATTATTTCTTGTTCCCTAAATTGTCACTTTGGAATTCTACCTCTGTTCTCTTTTAAAGATGCACTTAATTTCTTTTACCTTTTGGCAAAGAAGGCCTTTTTTCCATAATACCAAATTTCCTCTTAGTCTTTTTTTTTTTTTCCTTTGAAAAAGAAAAGCAAGAGGAGAAAAGATGCACTTTTTCCTAGAAACTACTGAATTAAATATATTTTTATAGATACCAGTCTTAAAAAAAAAAAAACCCATACTGTTTTTGCCTGAAATACTTTTTCTTCATACAAAAATACAGAAGTGTTTGTTTTGCTTTTTTGAAAAGCTGTTTTTTCAGATTATCATGCCATGACTCT
>NW_010103108.1:32267-72792 GCF_000699245.1 Pterocles gutturalis | reverse complement strand
TTTCCCTCCCACCTCCCCCCCATTACTCCGAAGAAGCGTTCCACGGGATTCCCCACTTCTTTTTTTTCTTGGGTGAGCAGGTCTGTTGTAAGCCAAATCTCATTGCTTTATCTTTCCCCTCACTTTGTTTTCTGCTTTTCTGTTCATCGCTAGGTCTTTGTTTTCTGCCTTGTGTATGCATCTCTCGGTGTATATACTTTATTAGTGCTCTTTCGAGACCTCAGAGCGTTGATCTAAACAGCATTTGGTTGTTACTGCCTAGACCATACTCAGTTTTGCTTCTTATCTGTAATATAAGGGAGTATTTCCTTCTCTGTCTCCCAGCCCAGTTAAGAGAGTACGTACATTAATGCTTGAAAGACCTGCCTCGTGGTCTGCAATACTGGCCTGTATATATGCAGAAAAAGAGTGAACTGGAGTTGAGATCGGAGCAATAGAGAGGCTTGGGTCTGTTGTATTCCTCCTGCTGACCAGTGCAGCAGGGGAGCCTCAGAGTCATCTGCCCTTCCAAGTCTGTCTGCAGTTATCCTCCGGGTTCCCTGTCACCTACTGTGACATGGGACTCAAGGTCTGGTAGCTGTCAGAGGAGAGTTTGACAATTCAAGTTGATTTTTCATTTGATGTGATTGTATTGGTCTGAAGCACAGGGGTGGAGGGGCTTGATGGTTCTGTCTAGCCCTGCTTAAACCACAGGAACTCAGAGTGTCTTGGGAAGTTGTGCACAATCCTATTTTATTTTCCTTCACTGTCTGCTCTGAATGCACTCTTCGTCTGTATGTGGAAGAATGGATTTACTTTGGGAGGCTGTTACGGTGGCTGGCAGGGCAGCCACGCACATGCAGATTGTTTGTGTTTAACTTGCTCCATATTAAAGAATACACAAGCGTGGAGGAAAACAGCATTTTTCATGAGTAAATATGTAGTAGTGGCTGGCAGGGCAGCCACGCACATGCAGATTGTTTGTGTTTAACTTGCTCCATATTAAAGAATACACAAGCATTGGAGGAAAACAGCATTTTTCATGAGTAAGTATGTAGTAAATCTTGTGGTTGCTATTCCTAAGGATGACAAATCTTGCTACTCTCCGTTGTGGTATTTCACAGTCCTAGCTATCTACTTGTTGGGCTGGATCAATGGGAGTGGATTGAACCTGCAAGATGAAAGCCACCTTTGAAATCACTGCGTGGAATGAAAGCTCGTACACAGGGGAACACATCAGCTGTTGCTCTTAGAGTCCTTCTGACTGTGGAGAACAGCGATAATTAGAAAGCTTTTTGGAAAAAGTTACCTTAACACGGCGGTGTAGAAAACATGAAAAAAGACCAGTGCATTCCTGTTCTGCGGGCTGTGCTGATGCTCCTTGTCATTTGGCTGTTAGAGGGTGCCTCTGTGAATCCCTGGTAATTCTTTGTACAATTGCATCCTCTCCCTCTGTCCTATTGGGTGCTTGTTTGAATGTGCCCTTAATGCTCTAACGAATGGGTGGTGATGTCCTTACATCTTCTGTGTAAAAACAAAAAAGATTTAAACACAGATCATACATGTAAGAGATTAACTGAACGTGACCTGCTAGGGAGATACTGTGCAGGTTTTTTGCCTGTGTGTTGCCAGTGACAGGAGCTCTCAGATCTTGCTGAGGTTTGCTGGGTAACTTTGCGAAAGTCCAGTCGTCAGAAGAGACTCATCTGGCCCGGGGTCTGCTGGGCCAGGCAGGCACTGGATTCGGCTCTCTTGGCTGCGAGTGTGGAGATCAAGAGACTCATCCATCCCAGGACACTGGTGTGTCGTAGGGCAGGGTCTCCTGCAAGAGAAGTTGTGTGTCTGGGAAGCACGTGGTGGGATTTGACAAAAATTTGGTATTTGGTTTTGGAGCACACTCTGCCCATGCAACAGCTCTGGAACAATGTGACCTGGGAGACTTTGTGTCCATGAAGGAGTTTGCAGTCGCACAGCATTTATGGTTTTACAGACATTAATACAACCTTATAAAATGGAGCTGAGTAGAAATCTTCCACCACCTTTGGAAACAAGCAGTGGCTTCATAGCAAATGGTAGAATGTGTGGCTGTATCCATCTTCTATGAAACATCATCCTTTGGGTCAGCTAGATTTTGGTGGGTTTGGTCATATACCTTGTTACACAATGGGTGCTCTGGTATTAAAACGTGTCCTGGTTTGGGAAGTGCAGTTTTAGCTTTCTGTGGAGACCTGATTGAATTCTGCTCACTCAGAATGGAGCAGTCCCAAATTGAGCATTTAAACTATTTGTCTGATGTCAGTGAACTTTAACCAAAGTACCTGCTTGAACAGTTTCACTTTGGTATCTCAATAGAGAAAAAAAAAGAACCGAACAACTTTGTTACCAGAAACTCATCTGCTAGTTCTCTTAATGCTTTCTAACACCTCTGAGCTAACCGATCAAATCATACTGCGTGCTTAAGAACAGAAATGTCACAAAAACCCAAGAGTTAATGAGGCTAATTGGTGGCCTCGTAGGTTGTCCCATTCCTTGACTGACAGCACAGTAATGGGTGACAGCTTTCATGTGGGCTCCTTGTCCTGTGTCTGTGTGCTGCAGCATTGGAAGTGTCATTGTCTTGTTGGACTAATACAGAGTCTTCACTGTGGGAAAGGAATCAAAGAGCCAGTAGAGCAGAATAATCTAGGCTCTGGAATATCCATTCCTTTGTTGCTTAAAGCTGTCTTAATAGAGAAAGGATCCCGCAGCTTGTGCTTCGGATAGCGAGAACAGTCCTGTGCAGAGCAAGGACCTAATTGAGGTGTAGTGGAGTGCTGGTGACGGGCTGACCTCTGCTTGCCAATACAGGGGTTTTGTTTCATTTAGTAATAAGACTGCAAAAAGAGCTGTATAAGTTTAAAAAATAGGTAGGGTGTGGAATTGTGAATGCAGTCCCTTTTTAGTAGCATGGTTGCCCTTTTCATTCTCTATCTGATTGTGCATCAGCTCAACTCAGAAGTTCACTGAGGAAGTGCAGCCAAGGTGTGCTACGCTGAGTCTTCTCAAATGGAGTGTTCTCTCCAACAAGAGTGTTTTGGTGTGACATGTCATAAAAGCCAAATGCACCAGGGCAGAGCATTTGATGAGAAAGGTGTGTTCTCAGTGTACCTGAGGAGAGCGTTCGGTGGTCTTCTCTCACAATTCTTTCACAGTATAGAATACTTCAGCAAAAATCTGTGGTGTACTGTTGTAAGAAAAACTATTCTCTTGATTTGATCTAATGATCCCATTTGATAACTCAGCCAGCTGCTGTGTAGGTTGCAGTTGTGTGTATACAAACTGTGTTACCACAGTAACAGTCGCACATTCCTGTGTCTGGTTGCTACTCTTTTGAGCAGAGAAATAAGAACTTCACTTTAGGTTTTGATCTTGACAGGTATTAGCCACCTTGCAATTTTTATAAAAGAAACGAGGAGGTTTTATAAACACTGGTATGAAATGAGAGCATTGGGTGAGAGCGCAGATGCTGTACAAATCTAGGGATGTTACGTTTTGACCTTACAGTCAAAGAACACAGGCATAGAAGAGATCACGGATGGAGAAACCTTGGGGCCATTGACTTTGTGGAATTGAACTTTCTGTCTTTCCTGTCTGTAAGCTTATAATTCTTGTCCTAACACTGTAGAGTCTTCTGAGAAGTAGCAGGCTCTCATCTGTGTGTGTATTGAACTGACTTTATCTGACTGTTGCCTGCACACAGAGATGCTGAGGATGCTGATGCCCTTTTTCTGTTTTGCAGAAGGCATGAGCTGTATGAATAAAGATCATGGCTGTGCCCACATCTGCAGAGAAACGCCCAAAGGAGGAGTTGCCTGTGAATGCCGACCGGGATTTGAACTGTCCAAGAACCAGAGGAGCTGCATTTGTATGCCACATTCTGCATATGCTTATGGTTTCCCAAAGTGAACAAATAGTGTTCTGTTTGCAGTGATATGGGCTTTGGTATGTTGTAGCTAAACTGGGATGACACACCTAAGTTGTGTGCATTTGAATTAAACTAGAATCAATGGCTTTGCTGGAAACCATCACACCAGTCTGTTGGTTGCTGAAGTATCTGTAGTTTGGGAGTTGTCGTCATTGCAACAGGAAGCTCAGCTCCACAAGAGAGCTCTGCAATGGTTCAGTCTCTGAGTTCTTCAGGACAGGAGCATGTCAGGAAGGTGTATTGGATGGTCAAATGGAGACAAAATTGCACACTGTCTTTCAAAGATGCTGGAAGTACTTGTGAGATGTAACATATATTTTCTTCCTAGTAACGTGTAATCATGGAAATGGTGGCTGTCAGCATACATGTGATGATGCTGATAATGGGCCTGTTTGTGGATGTCACCCCAAGTACATCATGCACGTGGATGGGAAAACCTGCCTGGGTCAGTATACAGCAGAAGGAAGTAGTTTTCTGTTGATGACCATCTCTGGAGTGGTGTGGTGGTTCTGTGTGTGCATGATTAATGCTCCTCATAGTAGTGTGGCTAGAAAATGTCAGGGAATTCAAACCTAAGAAACCTGGTAGTGCATGAGTGAGTTGGTTGAGTCCAGGCATCTTGTGCTTCCCTATGTAGGTAGCTACGTAAGACTCCTGCAGCCTGTAATTATCACTGGTCCCTCTGAAGCACAAGGCCTGTCACTAACCAAAGAAGTTTCCCTTCCCTCTAGAATATTTTAGGTTTAGTTTCTTGTGTAGCATGAGCCAGAGAGTGTAACCGAGCAGTAGGTCTGTTAAAACCAGAACTCTGAATTCAATTAAAGTACAATGTTTGCAAGGCAGTTATCCAGTAAAGAAAGCACTTAAGATTTATAAACTTTTTCAGTCTCTGGAAGATTTTGTTGTCTGGTGATTGAAATCAAATGCTCAGGCCTGGCTGGTCATTGTATTTGTCCATGATAGATGATGTTAGTGCGTCTTAACAGAACAGTTAATGACAGTTAAATTAGTTCTTTCATCTTGTTGCTGTTCACCACATCCGTAGCACATCTTCTGTTTTGTTAAGAATGCTGAAGCAAACATGAGTTGTAAGGAAGCAACACAAGCAAAGTATTCTCATGGTTTTAAATTAAGAGTCTTCTGGGTCTCATTATTACTTTTTTTTTTTTTTTTTAAAGTATTTCTTCCTAGTCAGTTCCGACTGTTTGGTAATTCAGCACGTGGTGCAGCTGTTTGCATGTGGGTGCGTATTGAATATCAGATGAGGCTTCTCATCAGGGCACGCTTACTCATTTGCTTTTTTCCTGTTCCTTGCAGAGAGGGAAGAGGCTGCTGTTGAAATTTCCGAGGGAAACACTACAGCAGGAGCCGATGTGGACAAGAGGGTGAAGCGACGGTTGCTTATGGGTAAAAGTGCTTATCCAAAATAATTTTGCTGTTTGCTGAAACCTTTTGGATTTAGAATTGTTTTGTAACCATCATAGCTCTGGGCTGAATTCTGGCTGAGATGCTCCACTCCCTTTTAAAGAAATAATCTTATTCCATAATGTATAAGAAACTATGTACTTTGTTTGTGGTGGTCAGTAAGAGGTGTCAGGGACATCCCCTGGAAGCAGCGTATGTTTCCATTATTCTAATTAATTGTGGGAATACAGTACAATCCCTTCTGTGCTACAGTTTTAGCCAAGTGGTTGTGGAGGAAACGGTGTTTTCGCTGTTTCTCTTCAGTTGAAGTATACCTCTGCATGGAATAGAATTGGGCCCAGAGGTGGATTGCATCTAGAAGCGTTCACTAGGATACGAGGCCATCTTATTCTTCCTAGAGGTGTTTGCATCTGGCCCAGAATGACAGCCTCTGAGGGTCTTTCACTATGGGGAGGGCACTGGCATGAGAAGCAATCACCGTGGTCTGAGGGCAGCTGGGCCCGTGGGTGTCCACCTCTCAAAAGCCCTTTCTCCAAGCAGTCAGGGGGATTTACTGTGTGTATTGGTGTTTGCCACAGAAGAGGCAAGGAGCGTGGAGTCTGAGGGAGAAACTACCAGAAGTATAGGGCTAGCTCTTAGCTCCTGAATCTGTATTTAGACATCTAAATGAATAGCCTCACTTTCAAAAAAAATGACGTTTCTGTGGAAAGAGGAAGAGAGAAGAGGCACTGTCTGCAAGTGGAGGTTGGACACATCCTCCCAATGCTGAATGTGAGATGGAAGACTGGGAGGGAAGAAACCAGTGAAGGTCCCAAATCTTGAGAATAAGTAGCATATACTTGATGCTGCAGAAAACTAAGAGACAGAGCTAGAAAGAGAGGATTTCAAAAAGCAGATGTGGAAAATGATCTTTGCAGCTCTCTGGATCAATATGTGCTGGATAAAATTGCATTTGTCCAGCCAGTGAAAAGGTCATTATACTAACTGAGGTGCTTAGGCAGACTGCAAGAGGATGAATGCCAAAGGGTGAATTATTTCTGTTTAGCTGGATGTGAAGAACTGTATTTTACCAGTGTTCACTAGGAAGGTTTGGTGAGATTT
Organism: Pterocles gutturalis; assembly: GCF_000699245.1. Lineage (NCBI taxonomy): Eukaryota > Metazoa > Chordata > Aves > Pterocliformes > Pteroclidae > Pterocles > Pterocles gutturalis. Next base: position 66,323 of record NW_010103108.1, on the reverse strand, counting down.
AGACATGGTTTGCGTAGGAGGAAGTTAGAGGAACATTTGTGTTGAGAGGGCCCCTGGGTTACAAGCCTGAAGGAATGCTCAGTGGGGATGTAATCCCCTGTGACTTGGGAACACAGGTAACATGTGAAGTTGTGATGGGAGGGATTTAAGAAAACTGGTTTAGTAGTGCTGAGTGTAACCAGGTGTCTGAGCATTGGTGGGGAGTGTCAGAGGATCAGCCAGGATTGAGTGTGGGCATAAGGAGACAGACGGACAGGAACACATTCATCATCGAGGAGTGGGGATTTGTGTTTAAGGATGAGACTATCCAGAGACAATTTGTTAGTTTATAGAGTCTCTGCAAAAAAACTGGACATAGCTAAGGCAGGGACTTTGCCAACATATGTATTTAGTGGTTGCTCATGTATTCTAGACTAAATGTGGTTGAGTAGCAGTGTGCTTGGGTCCGTGCCTTGTATCACACGATGTTTCTTGTTACCATTATAATATCTCCAAGCAAACTTCAGCTTTATATTGTTGGCTAGAAACGTGTGCGGTAAATAATGGTGGCTGTGATCGTACATGTAAAGATACATCGACTGGAGTTCACTGCAGCTGTCCTGTTGGATTCACACTCCAGTTTGATGGGAAGACGTGTAAAGGTAAGTTATATACTTGTGGACACGTGCATACCACCACCTTGCTGTAACGTGTTTGTCTCCAAATGAAGGCAGTCCAGTGGCTGGAGGAAAGCCAGTAAGTGTGATCCGACCTAAGAATGGACTGCAGCCAGGGGGTAGGGACGTGGTTTCTACTGCATCAGGTGCATCGTGTGCAGAGAATCTCTGCTGCTCTGTGTTCTGCCCCCCTGATCCTTCCACTCACCAATTCCACCCCTCCTGCCAAGATGGCCTCATTTTTCAGAAATGAGGATTGGTAGAAGGTAATACAAGTCTGTGGTAAAGTAGAGGTCAGTACTGGGAGAGGTGGGGGTGTAGGTTCTTACAGGCATATGGTCCAGTATTTTACCCACAGTCAACTGGGTATTAGAGCAGTTTGTAAGTAAATACCAGTGTGTAAACAGGGCTATGTGAGTAGAATTACTTATACTGGTCCAAGCAGCTCTAATGAGAGTACTGGAAAGGAGCAAAGGGACATTTAGGTTGTATATTAAATACATTTTCCAGTAATTAGAGGTTAAGACTGTTCTGCTAGGCAAAAATGATGGAATCCCCATGCGTGAATCAATTAATACTAGATAAAGAACTCATTCTAGTGTTGGCATGAAAAGAACAGGGCTTAGGAGGAGGAAGAGGAAACAGAACATTTAAAAAGCTAAAACCTGTTAGAGAGCATTTAAATCAAAGTGTTCCCAAACAGAACGTAGAAAAATGGCCTTTTGTGTATACCTGTACCTAAATGTACCTGACAGCAATATGTTAAATGAAAGCAAATAACACTGTCATGGGGCTGAATGGGCTAGATCAGTCTTAAGAGCTGGATCTGATCTTCCTTAAAATTTGTGGTAGTCTCGCTGGATTTTTTTCTGGGCTTTTTCAACCAATTGGACGTGACTGTTTTCTGGATCTGGCAGTGGAAGTATGTTGAATGTACTGTGTTTATTTGCTGAAGCACTTTTTTTGTTGCAGATATTGATGAATGCCAATCCAATAATGGAGGCTGCGATCATTTCTGTAAAAACACTGTTGGCAGTTTTGATTGCAGCTGTAGAAAAGGATTTAAATTATTAACAGATGAGAAGTCTTGTCAAGGTATGTGCACTGGAGAGGCAATAGAAGTAGAACAAATCAGTGTGGCTTGGACATCTTCTACAATGATGAGGTGATAATGGACTCCAGAGTAATTTCCATGCCTTGGTTTTGTTTTTTTTTCCTCTCTGAAACAACTGTTGAGTTAATACAGTTGGCTTGATACTATTGTATGAAGTATGTTTAATGGCACAGTGAACTATTATCTGGAAGTGACAGAGATAGGATCATATTAAAAAGCTCTTCATGAGGATAATGCTTCCCTCCACCCCCATTAATGATCTTAAAATAATTTAGAGGGAAAAATAGACAGTATCTCTCTCTCCACCTTACTGACTAGTTCACCGTTGCAGTGAAATTATTTTTCTTAATGGGATATTTAGAAGCCATGAGTTCATTATTTAAAGAAAAAAGATATAATGTGATCTATGAAATTATAGGCCTGTAAAGAGACTGGAATCACTATTCCCTAAAACACCATAGAGCATTTCATTTTTAGGATGAAGTCTTTCCTCATATCTTACAAATGTATTTGCTTTTCTGTATAACAGTTAATACATATAGAGTTAGCAATCCTGTTTGAGTTGCTTAAATACGTTAAAATGTAAAGATCAAAATGGTCTGTGGTTTTGGAAAAGCTACAGTATGAAACGGTATAAACCTGCTCAGCCAACTGGGGAGGTGAATAATTCCATTTCCTAGACAATCATCTGACTGACATTAATGATGAATTTCAGAAAGCTGAATGACCAGCAGAAAATAATTTTCACCTTGGTTTTTGGTACATTCTTATACTTTTAAAATCAGACAAAGAAGGACAAATATTTATGCAGAACAACCTTACTATAAAAACATAAGATTTTTAAGATAGTGTATGGGGTTTTTTTTAACGGATGCTGTTTATGAATGTATTTTAAAGACTTGTATTTCCCTTTTGTCCCTGTCACTTCTGTTACTTTTCCTAGACTGTTTCAGAAGTGGTGACTTGAAGTGTGCCAAAGCCCAAGAAAAAAGACTGATATGATGTGTTGGTGATGTTGACGTGAACTTTTTGTGTCTTGCAGCATACTTACATGACATGCATAATGTACTAGCACAGAAGTTTTAGATGCTTTTGATGGTGTAATAAACATTCAGGGCCTCAGAAAGTGATGGGAATTTTACCATTTTACCATTCAATTCACTGAGATCATGGTTAGATTGTTATACTAACCATGTTTTACAAAGATGTGTGCAAAGTGATTGTAATACCAAGGCAAACTTTCACTGGATAAAGCGTATCTCAGCAGTTTTCAGAGACAGACATTGCAATCTAAATATATGGTGTAATGGATCTGTGGAAAAATTCAACAAATTATTCCTGTCATCTGTGTTCAGGTGTATCTTGGAGAACTTGGTGATTTTCAGCAGACTTGCATCAGGCACTGCGTATTCATATAGAGTTAAAAATGTGGTCTTTGCTTTCATTTATGGGGGAAAAAACAAAGTCAATACTTTATTTTGTAAATCTATTTCTGCAGATCTTATGTAGACTTTTTTTCAGGAAACGAGTTTTGTCAGCATTTTTTTTCTCCCATAGAAATAATTTATTTTAAACATAATTGTTAAAAATGTAGCAGCACTTTTAGTGTTTGCCAAGAAAAAGCTTGTTACGCAAACAAATTGTTCCTTTAGAAGTTGTCATTTCATTATGTTACATTATTTGCTTTAAAATAATTTGCTTAGTTTACATGAATCTGAACATCTCTGTGTCTAGCTTTGTTAGGTCATAGTGCTCCCTTGTCAGGCTGAAAGATACTGATGTATCCCTTTAAAACTTGCAGACATTGATGAATGCTCTTTTGAACGGACGTGCGACCACACATGCATCAATCATCCAGGCACATTTGAATGTACTTGTAACAAAGGGTACGCTCTCTATGGCTTCACGCATTGTGGAGGTGAGTTATAAAAAGATGCTAAAGGCGATGCCGATAGAGTGCTGTTGCCACAGGTTTGATTAGTGTCTGTACAAGACACAGGCCTATGTATATGTAGTGGGTGTATAGAGTAAATTTTACTCTTTGCCGTGATAAGAAAACACAGCAAAAGTAGAAACGAATCCTGCTCATTTCTGTCTCTGCTCAAATGATTTTCCCTTCCCACCCTGCATCCAGAAAGCACCTTTGACTGTTAGAATAAACTGATGCGTTTTGCATCTGGATAGGAAAGCCATAATTTGATAGATTATTCACATGCAAAAGTCTCATTGGCTTCAATGAAAAGTTAATGGAATAGGACTTAAAAGAACAGAAAGCTCTGGATGACTTAGAAATTACAGTTTTGCAGATTGCCCTTGTGCATATGTCAGATCCTCATGTGATGTAGATTGGAATTTAGCTGATGTAGTACCACGGATTTACATTGGCCAAGATTAATACTCTTAAATCTTTTATGTCTTTCCTATAAGAAAAGTTCAAGGAAAGAGAGAAGGATGTTCACAGAAGCTCAATGTGTGTAAAGTGACTATTTCTGGGACAAATTCCCAGAATTAGCATGAGGAAACGTAAATAACTGGACACTAAATGGAAGCTGCAGGCAAGACCTTACCGACTCCATATGCTTACTTAATTCTGAGTAAGACCTATTTATTTCTGAGACAGAATGAGCACACTTGAACTTGGAGATAACAATTCAGAGATCTCTCTGTGCCTTATCTGTTCTAACCTCTGCTTCTAGAAAGCCTGCGAAGGAGGATTACAGGGCTACAACATTGCTGTGTTTTATCCTGATGAACAGGGAAACCTGTCTGGATGGGAGTGACACTGTTCACGTGTTCTGTTTGCGAAAAGAAGTCTGTTCTCGTTAGTTCATCTGTATCTATCTGAGTACTTTGGAGGACTGATCAATATGAATCCTGTCCACGTCATCTGTCTTTGTTCCAAATTGCAAATATTAGTTAACCAGCCACAGTGCAACCCAGATTTGATTTGATCTCCTTTTCTTTGAGTTAATTTGTTATCATATTGCTAGGGCTGGATTTTTTTTTTTTAGTTACTTGGTTTAAGGACATACCTAACATCTCCTCTATGACAACATTTGATCAATTTTGACATTTATCAAAGGATTTCCATGAAAACAAAGTTCTTTCAAAGTGGGTGTCGAATGTAGCATTGCTAAAATAATTTCCAAACCCTCATAAGCAGAATTTGTGTACATGTTTGGCTAAGTGTACAGAACTTTGGCAAGAGTAACTTTTTAAAAGTATTTTTACCTTTCTTCTGTAGATATTAATGAATGTAGCGTCAACAATGGTGGTTGCCAACAGCTGTGTGTGAACACACTGGGAGACTACGAATGCCTGTGTCACTCTAACTACAAATTGCACTGGAATAAGAAGGATTGTGTTGGTAAGGTGCCTAGTAAATACATTTCTACTCCTGATGTGTCCGTGTCCATGTGGTTATAGTCAAATCTGGAAATCTTGATTCTGTCCAGTTAAGTGATATGAGTCATTGTTCCCAGTATTCTGCTTTACTTTTTATTCAGACATGAAGGTACTGATGTTGAAACTGGTAAAAACAAGCAAAAAACCACCCCCAAAACAGGAGATACTTTGAGGGATTTTGATGCTTTCTTTCCTGTGCTTTTATCTAGCTTATTCTTCTATTTCCCTTTGTTTCTCTGCATGAGAAGGTTTGTTGATGATAGCTTTACCTCAAAGGAAATTACTTTTGTCATGTGATCTTCCAGTGATTTTATTTTGCTTTGATTTTCTCTCTAAACAGCATATTAATTGTGTAGGTGCTCTCAGGTACCACCTACAAAAGCAGCTGTGTGCTGATTTATTAGTAGGGTGTATGCAGATGTTTTACTTCTCCTGTGAGTATCTGTTTTATCTTGTTTAGAGATAAAGAGTTCCTTGCCTGATAATATGTCACCCAAGGTATTGCTGCACTGCATTAAGAGTGGTGGGAGCGATAGATGCTTCTTAAGCTGCTCTTCAGATGTCCAGGTATTTTCTGGTAAGTCAAAACCAACAAAAACAAGCATATGATTCCATAGAGAGTGTAAGAGTACCAAACCTTCTGACCCTTATGGAAGCCTCAAGAAATAGACGATCAACAGGGACCTTTCCCCTTTCACTGTAGATAAAGGGCTATATCCCTGCCAGGGTCCCAAGAAAGCTCCCCCCCCCTCCCCTTTCTGTGTCTTTTATACCACTCTACCTCAGATTCCCTTCTTATGACAACTGTCGTTTTGAAGCTGGGGGAGGACAGGGCAGAATTCTCCGTGCTCCCTGGGCCATTCCTTAATTGGCCCTGAGAGCCGCTGCTGAATGGGGCGAAGGCATTCCAGCCCTGCGTGGGGTCTGAGATTCTGCCCGCACAGCCCCTCCGCCCCACAGGACACAGCATGCGGGCGCGGCCGGTGCTTATGGGACAGATGCTGCTTTTCTTCCTGAACCCTTTAAATTGCTTAGGAAGAGACAAGCTCTAATGTGGAGTATTTTATGAAGAACATTGGTGAAAAAAGTGAAGATGATGATGTTGATCAACAAATTGAAAATGTCTTTCATGCTACAGGAGTCGTCAGTCTGTGCACAGTGCCTGTGTCTTTACTGTCTGTCTGTATGGTCTGTCTGTTAGGAACACAAGATGCCTACACCCTCACCTGTGGCAGGTCATCTCAGCTTAAGAAAAAGCAGCAAAATACGAATGCATCCAGCCAGCTGGGTAATCACTAGATTTCCTGTTGCATGATTTGACTGATTTCTTTTAATAGATAAATGTGAAATAAGGATGTTTATTTTGATTTTCTATTTTCCCTCTCCATTATACTCTCTCTGTTTTTTCTTCCTCCGATTGCAGTTCATGGTTACAACAGGAAATTCCCCTTGTGCTGCTTCATCAACATCACTCAACCTAAGACTTAAAAATAATGAAAAAGATCAGTAGTGAAATAAACAGCTAGGCCAGGAATGTCATGCCTCTTTTTTGACATCCAAACTGGACAATGTTTGCAGCATACTGTATTTAGGTTGAGCTGTTGGACAGTAAAGTTTAGAGAGCATTTAAAGCTAAACAGATAAGAGGTGCTATTTTATATAGACATAAACTACTTTCTGAACTGATTTGGCGTATCTCCTTTGATTTCAGATAACCTTTTGTTTGATTTACGCAGTAGCAGATCTCATTCTTTCTTTTTGTTTTGGTTTGTGTTTTTTTTTAATAAAATCTATGGCACTTCGTTCCAATTCCAGTTCACAGCAGAAGGAAGCTGGCATCTCATTAGGTTTTCTGTGATGACTGCTTTTCACTTGATGTCAGCATATTTTTTGATGTCATCATTATGATGATATTAGGGTTATCTAGATTTTATCTTCCTTTTTTTTAAATAATATGTCATTTTTTCTTCCTGAAGATACTTCAGCCATCAAGATAAGTGTAACCTTTAAATTAAATGAACGAAAATGTAGTTTGAAAAAGACTGAGATGTTTCAAGAAGGTCTGGAACAGACGATACCAGGTATGAATGTAACAATGCAGGTAAGCAGGTTAGAGCTGTAGCTCAGGGTTTATTAGGTTATTTCTGGATGTGAAGTATACCACAAGCAAAGCATAGAGGACTGCAGATTTTCTGCTCTTCACTGGCCTCATGAATCACACTCTTTTCCAGCCATGATTCTTGCAATAGTTATTTCAGATCACAGAACTTCCCTCTGAAAGCCTTAAAGTCTTGCTAGGAAAGCCTTTCTCCTTTTATGTTTGTACCACTGCCAATAAATTCTTGGCAAAATCAACCATTATTTTCATTCATTTGATTTCTTTCTTTGCTTTCTCTCTGTACCCCTTTTTCTGTTCTTTCCTTTCTCACCTGCTTCTTACTGTCTGATACCTCAGTGAAGAATCTCTGGACCTTTTATGCTGACTCGATTGCTGAAGAGTTGTTCTTCTTTTCTCTTATCTTTGTATACTTCAGCAGCCCCAGGTGGACACAGTGAGGTCAGCTCTTCCGTCTGTTCCAAGGCAGAAATTATAGCCTGTGAATTTAGAAAGTCAGCAGAAAATGAAGAGGAGTACATTTAAGAAAAAAAAATTTTTAAAAAGGAGCTGGGGGCAGAAGTCACTAAACAATATGATGAATCAGTATGTCAGTTTGTTTGTCCTTAGAAGAGTAACAGTGAGAAGCTATACTAGATGCTTAGTGAAGTGTTATGTGCTCCAGAACCAAAGCTTATTTTGCATGTTCTCTTTAACTAAATCTTATTTTCCTAATTTAAATCTTGAAAATGGTCTCCAAATGTCGTGTGTACGCAGCCACTACTTAATTTAAACACCATTGTAAGCTAACACGTTTTTCACATGCTTCATATCAGTGCAAAATTTTTTCCCTCGAGTAGCCTGCCCGGTGGAGTTCGTGTTTTTAAGATGCTTTGCATAGTGCAAAGGCAATTCATTAGAACCTGCTAGCAAAATCCCGGGGAAGCGGGCTGTGCACTGCAGTTGGGCTCTCATCCGAGCAGTGAATCGTGCCTCAGACCCGCTGCAGTGCCAGAGGCTCAGCCAACAGTGCCTCAGTAGGTGCACTGGAGTCGTGATTCTATGTGAGGGGGTACCAGTTGAGAAACTGGCCAAGCTGATTGTTTACTGGCATGTAGAGTTGATAATTTGTTCCCCTTTAACTCTTCATGACAACTTGTGAGCACTAGTGAATGTTCAATAACATAGCTGGACAAGCTTTTGCTTCCTTTAATTTTGTTCATGCAGAGAGACATAATTCAGTAATGGAGAGCTTCCACTATGTAAACCTAACATGCAGCTCTGTCAAGAATGTTCATGGAGCCCTCAGTAGACTGACAGCGACTAGAGAAATTTTTATCACTGCGGACTTTGAGCTTGAAACAAGCCGAAAGGAGGTGACAGGTTGGTTGGAAAATAATCCAAGGTGCGGTTTGAAGCTTCTTGCTGTTTGCTCCCTAATTTCTGTGTTTTTCACTTCTATCTGTATGCAAAATGATAATAAAAAGTATCTCCTGTTTTGAAAATGAATTTTACTGCTTCAAAAAGAGTGAGAGATGGGGATAGTTTCAAAGATCAAGGAGCTGCCTATAGATTAAAGTCTTGTGGTCTGATTGATTTTCTTCTAGCCTGGTGGTGTTGTCATTAAGGATTTCAGACTTGTTCACAGAAGTTGCTTTCTCTGTGATTTGCATTGGTTGGTCTTTTGAATTGAGTGGATTTTTGGGCATGGTCACTTAAAGTAGCTTTCACTCTTGATACTTTTCAGACACATGTGATGTGCGTTGTGCTCGGAAAAAGACTGAAAAGAGGTTCCGTAAAACCATTCGGACCTTACGGAAGACAGTCAGCAGGGACCAGTTCCGTGTTCGCATCTCTGGCACGGAGCACGAAGTGACCAGAAAGTCTCTCAAGCTACCAGAGCCGCAGCAGTCTTGTGGTGTAGGACAGATGCACGTGGGTAGCAGGTGTGGTAAGTAAATGTAAATTAGGAAGAAACCATCACATGTGTTGTACTGTTTTGCTCAGGTCTGGTGAGTCTGGGGGGATTGTGGGGTGGTTGTCCAGGAGAGAGGAGGGCTGCGTGTGAAGAAGAAGTAGGGGTTACTGTTTCTGCTACCGACCTGTGCCCCTCTGTGTATTTATTGTTGACAGTTGCTGTGCTGTGGAGTAGAGTGAAGGCTCAGTGCGTTGCACTTTGTTATAGCTGGGGCACAGCCTATAGTAAGTTCAAAGGTAGAAAATGTGGTGGTAACATCAGGCACCAAAGGCCTTGACATCACCAGTGTTATTTTTAGACTACGTTTAATATCCAGTGTAACAGTGTGTTTCTGAACTTGTGAACATTTCGTCTCCCCCTTGTTCCAGAGAAAAGGCTGAGGGGGATTTGGTACAGTCACAATCTCTGTGCTGATTAAGCTCCGAGTCCCAGAGAATCTTCATGACAGAGTTACAAATTCATGGAGAATAAGGGTTTTATAGGCTGAGAAAAATCTTAATTATCATGGCACTGGAGGGCACCACCATAATGCAACCCATAATAAATGCTTCCAAAGCATGAAAGTTAAGGAGAGGGGTCAGATGTTATCTTAAGAGGGGCCTAACAACCATGACGGCTAATTCAGGCTGCATAGGGTAGGCAGCATGTAGGTGTTTTTGTGAATCAGGAAGCCTTTAAAATGCTTGTCAGATTGAATTAGTACGTCTTCCAGCAGCAACCCATTCGGCCTCAGAATAGATTTTCCAATCTGTTTTTGTTAACTCTGGAAAAACTTGTATTCATAGAATAGAAAAATGAATTGGTGGTGTTTAAAACATCTGCGCAAGCAAGCAGACTAGGGAATTACTCAAGAATTCTGTTGGAAAAAGCTGTAAGTTTTTTTTTTTTTTAACATTGTAAGAAGTCTGAAAAACTTCGGAAAGTTCACCAAGATGAGTTTACATGGATGTTTTCAAGCTGTTGTGTTGGATGCTGGAGGAAGGCTTTGAAAAACTGTCTCAGTCCATTATACAGAGCACAGTATGGCTTTCAAGCCATTTGTGATTTCATCTGGAAAAAATAGCGATGGGTAAGCTAAAAATACTGCAGGTAGAGAAGGCAACATGAGTTATAATTAGGAATTGGAATGACAAAGAAACAATTTATTATTTTTTTTTTAGGTAGCTGTGGCACCAGTTTAATTTCTTGTTACAAATGAGAGGCTTACATGGTATTTCTGTGCTAGTTCAGAGGGAGAGGGGTCTTTTGGAGAATGCCTGGAAAACTCTTTGGTATGGTCAGCACAAATAGCTTGTCCGTGGTTAAAACAGACACTGAGCATCTGAAGACAAATGTTTTGAAGAACAACTTGTAAAAATCAAGCCTATTCTGTTGCTGAATTGGTGCCACAGTTTCCTCTGGACATCTTAACAAGTCCTGCTGTGAGCAGTGGAACCAGTAAGATATGATTCCCTGTGGGTCTCATGCCTTATGGTTCGATTTGCTCATGCCTAAAAAGGTGCAATCACTCACTGGATCTTCCTTTCTTCAGCGGAAGTATTAAGACCATATCCTTGTGTAGGTTTGCTGTGATCAAACAGGAGATGGAACTTGCACCACAGCCTTTTACTTGCATGCACGTGAAGATCTTTCTCCTTCACTTCCACGTTCCCCGCTTTATTTACATTAAACGTACAGAAACTTGGTACCTTTGAAACCTCTCTGCATCCTGTATCAAATTGCTGGAAATTGGACAGAAAGTTCACTGGTTGCTGAGGGGACGTACACACAGAGGCAGTGTTGTTACACACGCCTCATTTCCTTAGAGAAAGCCGATTGTCCCAGCATGTATGGTAAAGGCAGCGCTGGGGGCTGCTGCTGCTTTGACTGCCGGTCAGGAGCTAAGAAATAGATGGGGGAGAAGAGAATGGAGTGGCAACAGTGTGGAAGAAGAGGAAGAAGCTAGCTCGGGGATGTGTGTGGGAGAGTCAGGGGGTTTTGTTTGTTGTGTTTTGATCTGATGGTTTTACAGAGCTTCTGAGAACTTGGACAGGATTTGGGGCCCTGCTTTTCTAGATGTGCTCCTGATTCTGGGGATGAAGTGACTCCATTGCAAGAGATACCAGGTCAGCAGATGGATTCAGTGCAGGTGGTGGATGTGGTCATTTTTTTAAACAACATACTTGGAGAATGACTAGGTTAGATACAGTTTTACTGATTCAGACAGTCTTGTACTGGTCCTCTTCCTGTGGTAGACTTCTCCTGGCACGGCACTGTCTGAAATGTTGGTTGTATCTGAGCAGCCTAAGAGGGAAAGTCCAGCTCCTGCTCTGACAGCTTTTGTCTCGGGTGACTGGCCTGCAATTGCAGCAGTCAGCTAGACTTCATCTGGTTTCACGCTTACGGTGGGGTAGAATGTTTCCTGATTTTTCCTGTCTTAACTCCTACTGTCCGCAGTGGGGTACAGCACAGAATAAAAGCTTCAGAAAGGCACCAGGAAGAGATTAGATATGATTTCCAAGTATTTCTTCATTCTTAATATGCTGAATGGTTGTGTGTGTATGTCTGCTGTTCTTAGAACAGCTGTTGATGGTAGAGGTGAATTCACTGCTGATTCTGAGGGGCAGTGTGTTTTATTTCGAGTCTGCTGTTTAACATGTGGTTCTATTGGGGATTTTCTGATGCTTTAGAGGTTAAAGTGGTGCATTTGTCTCCCTTGTTGTGTGTGAGCTCTGTATCAATGAATAGCCATATTTAGGATTGGCTCACATTGATTAGTTCCATGAAGTCCTGTGAATCACTGCCAAGGACCAACCAGCAGCAGGTCTCTACTAATGTGTGTCACAGGAAATGCACACAGTGAAATGGAACCTTCAGCAGCCTCCCCAGAGAACTGCATTCTTGTAGCAGCAGTGTGATCCTTCCACACTGAAGTAAATCTTACGGTAAAAAACGTGCATATTTGAATGACAGTGTTTCAAGGCTGGATGACCCATCTGAGGATGCTGGAAATGCTACGTTGAGGAGAATGCAGTTGAATTCACTAACTTGGCTACAAGTATTTGTTCTCCAGTATGAGCTAGGCTTAGGACAGATTTAACAGCCGAAGACCAACAGTTCAAATACTAGCACTTCCTTATCAGAAACGGATTTACCAGAAGCCTCCACATTGATAGAGAGGTTGATATCTGTTGGGACCCTTTTACCCTCAGGCACTTTCCACTGAGGGAGAAACAACAAGCCATTTAGCTGCTGTTTCCATTGCTTAAAACTCTGTCATACCTTGATCACTTCCCATGGAGCTGAAAGTACCCGTTGGTAATTTTTGTGTTGGATACACAAATGCTGTAAGAGATGGAAGGAGCCAATGAAAAGTACCATTCCCTGAAATTGATGCATAAAAGGACATGTGAGCATGCCCTTGCTGCATGGTAGTCACAAGTGGATTAATCCAGAGAACTGTCACTTCAGAGAACAGCAAGCATGAGCAGCACTGATATAGGCACTGCTCTGATATAAATGCTGAGCAGCTTTATCTTGTGGGGGAGGTATTGATGTGTTTAATTGCTCGGAATTCAGCAGTTTTATCCCCTTAGCATAGAGGATGCAAATAAAATATTAAAATTTCATACAAAACTGTGAACCATATCTCAAAGTTTAGGTGTGGTATGATACTAGCATTATAAAAGTATAAGAGAGATATTTAAAGACAAAAGCAAAGTGCTGCCTGCTGTTCCAGTTGTTACAATTAATAGTTGTGTTACACAACAGAGAATTGTATGTTCCTCTTTGTTTTTTTACAAATTTATAAAAATCTGACAAGAAGAGGTGAATTATCAAATGGGAGAAAGAGTGCTATTTTTCTGCTAACCTGCTTCCTCTGGCAATCATAGATTTAAGACATAAATCCTTAGGATGCATAAGCATCTCATGTGACCTAAACGTGTGAACCACTAAAACAGAATAAGTTAAAGGATGCTGTTTCAGAATCAATTTGCATCAGTTGTTGGTGATTTTCCTTATAAAGCCAAGGCATCATTCTTAAGAAAATGGTGAATTGGTGGATCATGACCTCCTTTATGAGGTTCACCTTCTCAGCCACTGAGATACTACAGCATTTGTCTATGAGAGCAAATGCTCAATGGCTAACATGCTGAAAAGAGGAGAAGAGCCTTTAAATGTCTTTGTAACTGTTAATCCTGGCTCCCTGTGGGCCCCTCTTCCACCCCCTCCTTCTTTTCTTCTTGTTTTTGCATCAGAAAGGCTTTCACATATTTTTTTGTCTTTAAAACAGCTGCATGAGATTCAAGTCCTGGTTTTTAGTGGGTATTGAAGACAAAAAAAGAATGGCTGCAGAAATGAAGTCCACTAGAGGCAATTGGGTTTTTTGTTCATTTGGAGAAAAACAATCAGGTTTTTGGAAAAAAAAGCAAAGCCAGCCAGTGGAATTCTGATTTAATGTTATTATTTGCAAATCTTCAGATCTTGTTTCAGCTGGGTATTTCCCATGTGTTAGGTAGGACCATGCAGTCTCTAGTTCTGTGAAATGAGGCTTGTAAACTTTTCTGGTTTAATTTAAACACATGACAGGAGAGGTTTGAACACTTAGAGGTGTTTCTGAGGTTTGTGTTGTTGTTTTTGGTTTGGTTTTGTTTGGGGTTTTTTTTAGAGAGGTTTCATCTGTGTCACCCTAATTTCATGCGCAGTCCTATGGATTTCCATGGGATGATTTCTGTGGTGACATAATGGCCTTATAATTAACGTTACTATAATTGAACCTAACACCAAGTCTGTTTGTTATGCTAAATTGGGCCCTGGTGAGTGCTGTGAGCTTCTGAACAGGCTTTAATCTTTACCCTTGCTGTGTGCTCCAGTAGGGTCAGATGAGTGGCTGTGTTTGGAACATCTCTAGGTGGAAAATGGGAAGGAACTGGGAGCAGTTTACAGGGAATGTGTTTGTGGATCAAATTATCTGGACGCTTGTACCACTTTGAAAAGCTTGGTTTGATGTAGTCATTGAAGAAAGTGAAATATTTAAGAGCTTGAGGCATTAAATCTTGGGTATCACTTGGAGTAATTTTAATATTTGCATTGAATAATGAGTAGTCGTTAGACCATAAATAGCTAAATCTGTATCTGGATGTATTAACCTCTTTTCCCATATGCACATAATAGGCTCTATTAAGGCTTGACGTGTTTGGTGCATCTCAGAACTCATGGTGGGGGAAAGATAGGGTTATGTATTTTTCTCGACAGTGCAATATTTAAAACTTAATTTTCCCAGTGTCTGTGTTTTACATACTTTATAAACTTAATCCAGAGTTGCTTGCTTTTTTCAAGTCTTAGTGTTTTCAAATTCAGCATGGGTGCTTAACACACTGAAGAATAAGGCTCGTTATTGCATGTAGTAACGTCAGATATGAGTATGTGTAGAACACCCTCGTAGGCCTGTCCACCCAGGTCTGGTCTCTCCAGTGCCAGGCGGCATGCCACTTCTGCTGCTTCAGAAACCATGACCTCCCCTGTAAAAGCAACTGGTGTTCTCCTCGCCTGCTGTGTCATGGAAGGCCACTCCGCCTGCTGGGGCTGTGATAGTGATGTGATTTCTGAGCAGAGAGTGGCTTTTTTGAGGGAAGGAGATTTGCCCTGGTATTTCCATTGCTTCTGGGTTTCTGAAGTCAGTACCCACTTCTCAAAATCACCTTTACTAACCTTGATTGTCTTTCCTGGTCATGAAATAGTAAATAGTGCTCTTTCCTTACCTTATTAGGAGTGCTGCAATGAAAGCCTTAATTCATTCATGTTTGTTGAGTTGCACAAAGAGTACAGAGATGAGTGTTCTGTAGGAATGTTTATAAAATGAAGAAAGGCTTGGAAAGTGTGGGAGCAAATGAATGTGTGTCCTTATGAGAGCAGAAGTGATATGTGGTGGAAAAAGTTAGACCCAAGAGCTAAGACTTTCTCACTAGCTTTCATTGATAAGCTACAGAGCATTGCTTAACCTGCTGTATTTTATTTTAAGCTGAGGAGGAACATTCGCTATTCCACTCAATGTATCAGCCATAAACAAAATTCTTCATCATTGATCGTGACCGGTAGTTAATGCCTTGCTTGTTGTTAGTCATATAACCTGAAATGAAGCCAAGGCCAATTTAACTTCCTAACAAAACAGCTATTCACTGAGTGATTTATTGGAGCTATAAACTAAAACTAACAGTTTATTATCGTAACAGGTCTTTAAAAGGACAGAATTTTTCAGCACAGCTGAACAACTGCAACAGTATTTTGTGCCTTTCCATAGCAGGGTAATTATTAAATACTGGCACTGAAGCCAGTTCTTTTGTGTAAAGTTTGAAAACCAGAATTTTTCAAAGATACCCGTAAATAGTGCTGGGCTTGTTAGATAATACTGAGGTGTATGTTTCAGTAAAATCAGTTGGATTGAGTTGGGGCTATCTGTGCACCGTACAGAACACATTAACCCAGTGCACAGATAATCGCTGTCCAAGATCCAGTATCAGAGGAATGGCAGTAATATTTCTGCTTTAAAAGTCTTTGAGGCACGCATAATGTTAGTTTAGTGAATTTGCACAATTACTTGTTGCACTTCACGTTTTCACACAATTCAGTAACAACAATGGTTATGAAGTATGAATATTCAGTAATATTAAGATTAAAGTACTTAGAGAAATCTGGAAGTATGTTTTTGCCATCTTAAGTTCAGTACTAAATAATTTCATTTGGGAGGAGTCCAAGAGTTCTTCAGATAGAAAGAGGAGATAATCACGACACGATTGCACTTACAGATGACCAGAGTGCTGCACAGGCCTCGTGTCCAGTCTAGCCTTGCCACAATGCATGAAATCCATTCCATCTCACAGAAGAGCTCACCAGCACCAGAGGTTATCAGTGTCTGTTCAGTTTTACAGGGCCCATTGCATGTATGAAGTTCTGCCTGTCACTAGCGTGCAGCTCTGAAACCCTGGCTCCCACTGCCCAGGTGAAGAGCAGAGCAGTTTCACCGGGCGGTTCCAGGTCCTGGGCAGGCTCACTAACACCTTCACCCGTGATGTACTGGTGGAAGCAAGTGTGTTCTTCCTCTTCTAGATCAGTGCTCACCAGGCGAATATTCTCCTGACGGCTTCAAACCCTGTGTGCCATGTCCCCTTGGAACATACCAGCCTGAACCCGGGCGAGTGTCCTGCTTTCCCTGCGGAGGGGGTCTCACCACCAGACATAGCAGCGCCTCCTTGTTTCAGGACTGTGAGACCAAAGGTAAGGTCAAGATTTATTTGATGAACTGCATTGCTCTGAGGCAAAAGTCACTGCTGCTGCTACAAGTGGGGCATTCAGAGAAAGGTCCTTCTCCTGTCAAGGAGCTCTCCTTCCTGGGCTCTCACAGTTGGCTGGCCTGGCCTGACTGCGAGGAAACTCAATAAAGCCTCAGTTCTTTTCATAACTGGTTTTTATGCGAGCCTTGAGAAGGGGTTGGGAGATACATAGAAGTTGGTTAGTGAAGTCATTGATCTGTGAAGAGGAACAGCAGGGGGATAAAAGTCTCAAGAGAAAAATCAAGACCAGTATGCGTTATTGACATTTTGGGTTTAAACACAGCAGCAACATGAGAATGTGAAAGAGGGAATTGCAGGATAAGTCAGAAAATAGTTTCTTCCTGTTCAGTATGAGAAACTGTCTTGGATGCCTTGGGATATACCTAAAAAGCTGGCGTTCAGCTTAACCCTGCACTACCTCAGACAGCCCTCTGAACTCGATCACAGTGGAGCTCACGTGCGATCAGCTCCCAAGGCTTTCTCACAGCAGTGAAAATCAGGTGGGGATTGTATCTTTAAAAATTAAGGAATTTCATTAGAGTCTTAGTTATCTAAAATGTAAACAGCTGAAAGACAGCTATGAAGTTATCTTTGAAAATACTGATAAAAATGGGTCCATGGAGAGAGATGAAATGTTAATCAGTAAAATGGTTTGCTCAGTGTCTTAACGCATGGGTAAAAGAACATCACTTGTATCAAAATCACCTGAAGAAAAAGTGTTAATAGAAAATCTACTGCTGTAGAGTGGAAATGAGGGATAGAAATAAGGTCCTGATGCAAACATTTGGTAGTGGTTTCAATTTAGAGAGCTTGCTAGTGTCAGTTGAGACATGTTTACTATTGAGAATTGCAACATAATAGAAGAATCTTGCAGTATGGTTGAAGAATTAATATTACTGGTAATAATGTGATAGCTAATAGATTATTTTTTTTTGGTGAAGAAGCACTGAATCCACAAATGCTGTTGTTTCATACTTAATTTTGCAAAGTTAAAGCACTAAACAGCAATGTTAAAAACCTTGGATCAAGATAAGAGGACCTGATTTCAGTTTTCGTTAATGTAAACAAAAACAGATCTATAAATGAGGTTCAGTTTTCAAATCAGAGTGGAGATTAAAGGAATTTTTTGTATTTACTGGAATGAAGAGCTCAAGGATTTGCATGTGGAAGAGGCCACATGAGACATGGAATCACAGATGCAAGAACTATTTGGAACTTGCATCTGAAGCATTTGGATTGGGGAATATAGCATGTAGGGAAGGACTCCAGGCTGAGCTATCTTACAAAGCTCAGCAAGACTAGAGTTATTTGGGAGTAAGCAGAGCTTGAAAGGAATAGAAAAAAGGGACTGTGCAGCACAGAAAACTGCATTTGAAAGGCAAGGTAGTAAATTATTTTGATGTTGAGCTGAGAGAGGTAAACTTGCCAAATGAGGTAAAAGAAATAGCAAAAGATTTGATTTTTTTTTTTTTTTGTCTCACAAAGAAAAAGGGCAAGGAAAAGTAAGCAAGGTGGTGATAGAGTTAAGACCGAAGATAATATATGGCTGATGCTCTTGACTGCTTTCTGTCAGGTTTCAGTACAGATGATGATGGGCATAGATGTGGAATAGCTAAGCAAAATCAAATGAAGTATATTAGAGACGTAAGCAAAGTTGTTTGGAGTCCTGTATCCTCAGATTGCAATGAGAGAAGAAAATCTTCCTGTCAGCATCCAAGGATCTAGGAAAAAAGATACAAGTCTGCTAGAAAGGATTTTTTCCCCCGTGTCTGTCTATCTCTTGTCTAAAACTTCCATTAAATCTGTTATGTGTATGAAAGAGTTGGTATGTCAGAATGGGGTCTCACTTTGGTGATGCAGGAGGTACTCTCAGCAAGCCCCAAGGGCTATAGCTTATGTGTCTAGCTAACATGACGATTTGTGTGACATGATGAATGAAAGTAGCAGCAGATCTGGTCGAGGTGGCTGTACCCTGACTCATGGCCTGTTGTTGCAAGATAGTGTGTGATCATGAGAGAAGGCAACGTACTTGTTTAGTCACTAATATTGATGCAATGTGCCGCTTGCAGAGGGCCGAAGTCTTTCACCTCTGCTTGTGGCGAGCTGATCACAGGGGTATGCTAGGATGCAGCAGCAGTGTGTGTGCTGCTTGGCATAAGCTGGCAAGAAAGAAAGGTTTAGTTAGTATTGCCACATACAGTTCATCTTCCAAGTCAAAAGTCAGTGGTTAGACCATTTGGTAACTGTTCTACCTGTTATCCTGCTTACAATATCACGGTGATTATACTCCCTCCTCCATATCTTTTATTGCTGCTTCCACACAGAGCTGATCTGTAATGTTGCATTTGGGATTTCTGAACTTGCACAAAGTGACCTGATAAACTAAAATCTGTTCAATTACCTTTGCTTTATTATCCTCATAGTTAATGTGGCATTTCAGTTGTTGAAATTATAATAAATCCTATAAAAATGCATAGTCACATACTAATGTGCTACTGACACTTTTTTAACCATGCTGCATATTTATTTACTCTCCAGTTCAGTGTTCACCTGGCCATTTTTATAATACCACAACTCATCGGTGTATTCGCTGCACAGTTGGGACATACCAGCCTGAGTTTGGACAAAATTACTGCATTGCATGCCCTGGAAACACCACTACTGATTTTGATGGGTCAACAAATATAACGCAGTGCAAAAGTAAGTATAGCAAGATGGTTTTGATGATCTGTTACAAATGAAAAGACTGGTCTGAGCATTAATATTCAGAGTGGCCCTAAGGGCAAGATTTAGCTTTGCTCCAGGGAGTTTGGAGAGAAGGCAGTGGTGTTGCTCCTCTTTTGCTGCCTGCCTGCATCTCATCCCACATGGCTTACTGAGGTCCATGAGTGACCATTTCTGCAGACTGGTTCCATCCCTCTTGTTAAGGTAAGTGTCTTGCCAGTTGGTTCTGGGTCACTCTGGGTCTTGCTATTAAATCTTTTCTCCGATGATATAGCAGACAGAGTTTGTCTTCTTGGCACCCTGATTTCTTTCCCTTCTATTAAAAGAAATTGAAGCTGGTTCACGAAACTTAATAGCTCTAGTAACCTTTTATTCTTAATAACCATCTTTGAAAGATGCAATTACAAAGAGAGACACTGTTCTAGATTATGGTAGCTGTAGTGTGGGAAGCTGAGGGTAAATTAAAAAGGGAAAATAGAAGGCAGAGAGGTGATTCCTCTGAGGAACCTGTGGAGACACTTACATACACACAGCCATAAATACGCATACATACGTAGAAATATGTTTCTGGGAACTCCAGAATGGAAAAGAATCTGTTCCACGGGCATGTCACACCCACACATCGCTGTTAGGGTGCTGTAGTGCCCAGACCCTTGTGGCCACAAGGAGTTGGGGAGCACAGGCAAAGCATCCTGCACGGGAGTTCACCCTCTCTTGCTGCCAGCAATGTTGATCTGAGCAGAGAAAGAGCCTGCTATGCTCCGTGTTTTGTGCTGCTGCAGGCATAGTGCCTGAGCTGAGCACCTCAGGCTCCACTTAGACTTCAACTGATACTTCTATGAAAACATTCTGTCTGCTACAAGCAAATGGAACATCCTTGCTTTACCATTTTATGTCCTCTTACAACTGCCTTGTCGTTCAGCTGTGGCTTGGTCGATGGCACCTGCTGTGTTAACAGAGACTAGTCTGTATTTTTATGTCTCAACATTGATTAAAACTGAAAAGCAGAAGCAGGCAGTGGTGTGAAGTTAAACTGGCAAAGAGAACTATACTGGCATCAGATGCAAATGGAAAAGGTTGTGTGTCACCCGTGTACTGTTTCTGATGGTGACCATAGAGAGACCTGAAGGATGGCCTCACTTTGCCTCGCTCTCCGTACTATGTTACTTTTTCAGATAGGCAGTGTGGAGGTGAACTGGGAGATTACACTGGATATATTGAATCACCAAACTACCCTGGGGACTATCCTGCAAACACTGAGTGTACCTGGAATATTAACCCACCACCAAAGCGCCGTATTCTGATTGTGGTTCCAGAAATATTTCTGCCCATAGAAGATGAGTGTGGAGACTACCTGGTGATGCGAAAAAGCTGTAAGTCTGAAATACCTACTGAGGCATATGATATCTATCTCAGTGTGCAACACAGGTTTCTCGCATGCATTGCTGTTTACATAAACTACGTGTAGCTTGGCTGACCTCTACTTAAGAGTAGAAATTTATTTAAATGACAATTGAAAAATCATATTTGCTAAAGCTGCTCCATAGGTTCAGGTGAAACTAGGGTGCAAGACTTTGATGCGTCAGTGAATTCTGAGAGAAATATTGTTAAGAAGGGATAGATGATTCACTGTAGTCATTAATTATGCTATGCAGTTCTAGGCTGTGTCAGGAAAGAGAATATGCTTGCTAGTCCCTACAGGTGCCTGATCTGTGAATAAACAGCTTCAGTTTCGAGGGTGGGCATGTCCTTCAAACAGTAGACTGTTTTTTTAGGAAAAGGGAAAATATTCCTCAACCAAGAAATCATTCACTGATGGCCTGCCATCCACTGATGGCCTGCCACATTTTGAGGAGTTTTCTTAACACCAGCAAGCTTTTCTTGTCACCGTAATTTAACCTATTTTTTAATTGTTCATTAGTATGAAGCATTGTCAGGTAACTGTCTATTGTGTGTTTTCTTTGAAAGCTTCTTCCAACTCAGTGACCACGTATGAAACCTGTCAAACCTACGAACGCCCTATAGCTTTCACTTCTAGGTCTAAGAAGTTGTGGATCCAGTTCAAGTCGAATGAAGGGAACAGTGCCAAAGGATTCCAAGTTCCTTATGTAACATATGATGGTAAGCGGATGTGAGCAGCTAAGTGTATGTGGACTAGTGCAGCTGCAGCAGTTAGAACTCCTTGTGTGCTTCTTGACCCTGATAAGCAGCAGGATAACCCAGTGCTCTCAGCAGTGTCACTATAAGACTACTTCCAGTAGCTGTTTTCATTTACAGCCAGTTTAAGGAATTCTGCATTGCACTGTGGTCTTCAGTGCCACCATATGTCCAGTCTTCCACATAAAGAGCTGTGATTCTGGGCTCCGACCTGCAAAACGCAGAGCTCGGATCCACAGTCTGGGTTTTATGCATTTTTGTGCCTTCCCAGTTCTGGGTTGCTTCAGGTGGCAGCAGAGTGCCCCCAGTTAGAAACTGGGCAGAGCCCAAGTGCCTCTGATTTATCTTGTTGCTGTTACCATCTGTAATCTAGTACCAGATAGCAAAATATCTATACTGAAAGGAAGCTTGAGGGGCAAGAGTTTCACCCTATCCTTGTCAGAGTCACCAGGAGTGAACCTGGAGCTGAAGCTCTGCACTTCAGTAGAAGTGATGTGAAAATGGTATGCATGTTTCTGTTCACACTGGATTAATTGTGAAGAAGTCGTCCTCACTGTGGTCTGCAGAGTTTCATCAACAGCAGATAACTAATTTTTCGGGGGAGACCTCTCCTTCTGAAGCATTTCAAGATTTGGTTGACCAGGAGGTTTCCCTTTGAAGAAAGCTTCCTCTTACCTCTTTTTTTTTTTTTTTTTTTCCCTTCTTGCTGTAGAAAGAGGTCAGTAACAGGTTGTGGGCATTTACAGATAAGTTTCTGCAGCGCAGATGGTTTGAAGCAGCCAACTTGGTTGCAGTATGCAGTACAATCCTAGGTGCATTATGATTTATTTTGCTTTTGACTGATGCTGAGCAGTTCAGCTGAGTACACTTTTAATAGCAAACAGTATTTGTAGTTTCTTTACAGAAGAGTGTTTGGAATATTTTCTGACTGCTAATATGAGGGCCAAGTACCACTGCTTCTTTTGGGGGTAGGGCTTATGTGTGTAACCAAGGGAGGTATTGAGTATGTAAGTGAAGTGAATCTGCAAATAACTCTTTTGTGCATTCCCCATAGAGGATTACCAAGAACTAATAGAAGACATCGTTCGGGATGGTAGACTTTATGCATCTGAAAATCATCAAGAAATACTTAAGGTATATTCCTTCCTCCAAACATGTTGATTTTGATTGAAAAGGACTCTATTTTGTGCCAATGAGGTTGCCTCCTGCTCTGCATCAGATCTGCTCCTTGGTGCACTAGAGACATGCTAGTTGAGGGAAGTAAGGTGAATCAGCACATCCTGATTGTGCAGAGCAATAGCTATGAGATCCTTTGTCCGGGGGGATTAAAGGTGGATCAGACCTGCTAGGGAAACCTGTGGTGATGATAGCCCCGGAGCCTCACACAGGCTATGCTGGAAGGAATTAGTGGAGCAAACTGGGCAACATGGGATTTAATCCCTTGTAGAAGTACTTAGTGTTGCTACTTATAGCCTGTAGATAGCAAGGGCTTTTCCTCCCTGGGCAAAAAAAAAAAAAAAAAAAAAATCTCTTAGTGGATTTCACTTCTCTGATCTTGGTTAGGAGACTGAGTGGATGTCATCCCAAGTAAACCTTTCTTTTGCTGGATATCAGTTCCAGTATTTGTTTTATGGTTTGGGGTTTTTTATTTTTTGGTTTGCTGCTCTTGGAAGTATGAGGAGGTGAGAAATCCTAGTGCCACTTCTGATAAGTGTGAAATTCCAGGGACTTCCCTGGGGCCTGAATGTCAGCCTTGCTCCACTACTTTCTGAGCTTCTGAAAGATTGGTACTTGACAAGTAAAATGCCTGTAATCTTTTATGAGTTAATCAGTAATTAAGCTTTGGTGATACTTAGCCTAACTCCTCTGTGGAATTACTGTAAAATCTGCTTTCCTTTTTCTAGGACAAGAAACTGATAAAAGCATTGTTTGACGTGTTGGCGCATCCACAGAACTACTTCAAGTACACAGCCCAAGAGTCAAGAGAGATGTTCCCAAGATCCTTCATTCGGCTGTTGCGCTCTAAAGTTTCCAGATTTTTGAGGCCTTACAAATAGTTGGCACTGTACTTAAAAAACTAACCAGCCCTGGGCATGCACAGAGGGGTTGTGGTAGGTGGGGCTGCTTTCTGTGTTTTACACATCGGCAGAGAAACTCCAGGGAAGCTTGCCAGCTCCATTCTTGGCAGAGTTTGGCTTTCTCAGCTAATATAAATATTTTGGTGAACAGAATTTTGATTCCTTTCCAGATAATACCTTTTGGGTACCAAGGATACTTTATGGGTCTCTGAATTGGAGACTGACCATAATTTCTGTAACTGAATGGTGCCAAGCAGAAGTTTGTAGAGCTCTGCCCTGTTGCTTCATCAGTAACTCTAAAAGCTAATGACGACAGACAGGATAAGTAGTGTGGTTTGGGATGAATTCTGGGCTGCCATTAATGCATGTTACCTCAACAAAGCTGGGTTCATGTTTGGTGTTGCTGAAGGTGACATCAAGATTGATGTCTCTCTTAACTTTTTGCTATGGAGAAAATTCAGAGCTAAGATTGAAATAGTTTTAGTTCAAACCAGTGAGTCCAAGAATTGCACAAGGTGTAATTTTTCTCTGAACTATATGTTGTATGAGGGATATGGAGGAATAACCAAAGGGTTGAATATTAGCTTGAATGCTTTGGGTCTGGATCACACTCTGTTCATGCTAATGACCTATTGGTTTAAGTGGAGTGATACCACAATAAAACCAGGCCAGCACAGTAATGGAAAACAGACCCTGATCCGCTGGACACTTCCATCATGGGCTGACTGTGAATGTTACAACAGAACAGATTCTTTGCTAAATCCCAGTGCTCTCTCACTATGCATAGGCCTGGGACATTAGTATAAAATCCTGTCCTCTGAGTACCTGCAGTTGAACACACAAGCCCCATTTTAAATGCAGGTTTTGCATAGGTTACACTCTTGTACATCACTGTTTAAACCTGTATAAGGTTCTTATATGATCCTCAGTCCTTATAGTCTTTATCTTTTGTGGGCAGCTTGCAATGACCTTGTTGAGCAGAGAAGGGGTGCTTTCCCTGTCTTGCTGGAGAGATGTAGATGTAGCAAGATATTCCTCAACTGGAGTGTGGCCGCTAACATTTTCTACTGCAAAATGCTGTTCAGGATTCCCAGACTCTGGCTCCTTTTCTTTAGGTTGTGTTTCTTATCCAAGAGAAGGCTATTCTGAAAGGGCCTGTAGGGAGAGCTGTTAATCAAAATGTTTTTGTCTCAGTGCTTTTCTGTACACACTTACATTGCATCACTGTCGTCTGGCCACGCAAACCGTCTCCCCAGTGTAATGTACTTTCTGGGCCTTCTGTCCTGAAGGGAGATGGCCGCAGTCCCTCCCGTTAGAGGTGGAGTTATGGCCTCTGTCT
This sequence comes from Pterocles gutturalis, assembly GCF_000699245.1. Classification (NCBI taxonomy): domain Eukaryota; kingdom Metazoa; phylum Chordata; class Aves; order Pterocliformes; family Pteroclidae; genus Pterocles; species Pterocles gutturalis. Next base: position 41,467 of record NW_010103108.1, on the reverse strand, counting down.
TTCAGCCACTGGCAGTGCCGAGTGGTGCAGTGGGTGCTGGAGTTCCTCCGTGTGCCCCCTTCGGAAAGATCCTGAAATTTCACAGTGCAGCCAGGATGAATGCTCCCTTTCCTGGGGCATGGAGTCAGATCTCCCTGGGTTTCATTGCATTGGTGTGTGGTATTTAACTGTTGTATGTGAATAGTACCATGTCCACAGCGTGACAGATGAAACTCCCATTGAGAGCCAGGGCCTGAATCTCTTCCCTGCGCTGTTAGGAACAAATGAATGCTACCGAAGGCAGCCTGGCTGAGCTGTGGTGCCGTGGCAGCCCTGCTCTGGGGCACGTGAGGCAGCACAGCCTGTCATGGGGTGCGGACACGTCTCGGCCGTGGTGTGGTGGGAAGGGGTAGTGGCCTTAGGGGGGAGCAGAGCCTCTCAGGGTGTGCTGGTGTGACGCTGTGTTCCTCTTGCTGCTGCCCAGAAAGAATTGTAGTGGTCTGGGCAGAGGAGGAAGATGGCTTGTGTTGGTGCCAAGAGGGAGAACTGTCCCTGGCTGGCTGCGCTGGGCTCCTGCTCCAGCCCCAGCGCTGCTGGTGGGTTTCTGTGGCAGGCAGTGAGGGGTGAGTGCCCATCCCAGGCCAGCAGCAAGGGGAGGAGGGAGGCAGGGGGTGAATGAGCAGAAGAGAGGGGAATGAGCCTGGCTCCTCGTACATTCCTGGCTGGTGTGCTTTGTCCTGAACAGCGTCCCTGCCATCTGCGAGGGGAGGGAGGACAGAGGTTATCTGGAAGAAGGTATGAGGCCGTGTGGTCTGTAAGAGGAATGGCTAGGGGATGCCAAAGCAAGAGGAAAGGTGGTGAGGAAGGCTTGCCACGTCTGTGGTGAAGTGTACTGTTGTGGTGCAATCACAGGAAGGTATTTCAAGATCGTTTCCCTCTGGCTGTCCAAGCCTATACCTCTCTGCTGGTGTTGTCTTCCCATGCCAATGCCATGTGTCAGTGACCCACCAGCCACCTCCATGTGGCAGTGGAGCACTTTGAGATGGGGGCGATGCTGCAGTTCTGCTCCAAGTGCCTGGGTGTGTTGGAGACCTGCTGGTGGGGCACTGGGAGGACAGAATCACGGTGTGCCAGCTCTGGCCAAGCCCAGCAGAGTGGCTTTGCTGTGGTCTGTGTGCTCTCTGCCAAGGGACGCAAGCCAGTTCTTGCTGTATTCCCTCCCGAGAAGGCTGCAGATCTGACCGTTTCTGTTTCGTGTTGGTGAGTGACACATAAATCAGTGACTGGTTTCAACAAGGGTTCAAGAAAACTAACATTGTGAAATATCCAAATTTTTTAATTGGTGTAATTGGGCTTTTGTGCTCTGTGCATGAGTTACTGGCTTGAGCTCTGGGTTCATTGCACCGCCACTCATCCCGCAGGGACGTCTTCCAGCTCTGTGAGGCTCCTTGGGGACCAGCGTCTCGCCTTCAGTCCGTGCAGCGGATCTCATCTTTGCTTCTCCGTTGTCCCCATGTGCACAGGCCGTTTGTTTTCTACATAAAAAGTAAATGACTCGGAAGCACTTCTGTTACCCTTGGTCTAACGTTATGAATCAAATTTTCCCCTTTTACTGTAGATCCTGTGTGTGCAGTAAAAAGTGAAGAGGGAATTTTTGCCATCTGAAATACTGGGAGAAGTGATAACTGTTGCAGAATGTTGTAACGCTTGGCATTGTACCTTCATAGCGATGGTAGTGGCTCTGTAGAAATTTTAATTTCTACTTTCTATGTTGGCTGTAGACTGATGTTATTTTTTGGCAACAAATGATTCAAAAATGTTTAACCTTATAAAACAGGATTTAACTTTTGAAATAATAATTAGCATTAACTGGATGACTTAATGTCACCTACATGAGATAAGCATAAGGATCTTTTTAATTATTGTAAATTAATGTAAAGTGTCTCAGGCTGTTACTCTTAATAAGAGAAATAAACCAGTGAACTTTTAGTTGCATGAAAACCTTGGGTAATATTTTCAGTTGTCTTTGCTGTGCTAAATAATAGTTTTGTGACAAAATTAATGGTTGTGTAGCAAATTATCACACATCAGATAGACTTTATCCTGGGAACATCTGCTTACTGTAGCATTCTGTTTCATGTAATATATTATTAGCCTGCATCCCATAAGGATACAATTCTTCATATCTTTAGTGTTGCACATATTTCTGGCTAGTATAATGCCAGAATTATCCTGGCATTAATTCTAATAATTATGCTAAAAATGTCTCCTATATGACAAGTTGGAGTCAATTGGCCTGTTGTAACCAGCTGTACGAAGACAGAATAAACTACTTGAAGTAACTCCAAAGTATTTTATTACTTTCTAGATTAATCTGATTTTTTTTCTTAAAAAATAAACAAAACCTCCCCAAACCTCCTTGTTTAAACTTAAAAATAAGTTTAAAAGCCAGAACAAAGCAACAAGGTGAAAACCTGTGTTAAGATACAAGTTCACAGAATATTTTTAAGATTACACCACATTTTCATCAGAGCTTTTCATTAAATCTACTGACTTCATTTCTTATAATTAAAAAATAGAATTAGGTCATAGGAAATGATAAATTAGTTGATCTATAATAATTTTTAATGCTGTTCCTCTGTATTTGTTTCTGTGTTAATACATTGAGATTATTAGTCATGGTGAATCTATCAAACTTTTATAAAAACAATCCCAATATCTTCTCCTTAATTTATTTGTTTGTTTGACCCTTAGCTTCCTTTGATCACAGTGACAAGGACTGATTTGTATGAAACTGAATGTAGCATCTGGGTTCATTTGGTGCAGTTTTGGAAGATACAACTGTGTAATTCAGCTGTTAGCTGTAGAAAGCTGACATTGGTTTTTATGGAAAAGACAGCAAAGTAAATGACATACAGGTATATAGAGGTCATGGAAAAGTATGATGACTACAGGCTGATCATAGAAGAAAACTGTGTTACTCAAATACTCTTCCTGATATTCTGAATGTTGCCACCCACTAGATTGCAGTGATGGACACGTGAGTGCTCAGATACCCTTCAGGACAGGGAATGTCAAAATGAACTATCTTGTGAACTCCCAGAACAGTGGGAGCTGGAATTCTGACTGGGATCTTTGGGTGTTTATATAACAGAAATAAGTAATAGCGGAGTATAAAGTGCAAGTCTCAAAGCTTATTTAAATCCAAGGAATTGTAAGAGGTCTGATGCAGGTAAGCAGGAAAGAATAGTATTACGATAATCCTTGGAAACAGAATGCAATGATAGTGGTCCACAGATATTTCTGAATTAAATAAACTTAAATGCAAATGCTTTTCCTATCATGCAGATAGATGGCATCCTGTAAAAGCAATAGGTGCTGAATGTAAAACCTGTCACAACTAAAACACACATATACTTCCTGTCTTCGTTTTAATGCTGCTCTGTTCAAACTGTGTTTGTGCAAGGCTGCTGCTAGAGGAGAGACAGACTTGAGCCAGACTGAGGGCTGGTACATGCAGGTTTGTTTCTAGGCATCCCTGGAACCAACCTGTCCTACTGTGCCCATTTAATTTGAACAATTGTTTAGCTCATAGGCAGATTTTCACTCTCTGTTGTGGAGCTCTGCTTTCCACAACTTACATTCTGCTGTCACTGTAGAACACCCATGAGCACTGATGCAAATACACCACTTGTGGGGAAAACAGAAGGAGCTAAGAGTGTTCAGGGGACAGATTCCACTTTCAGAAGGTAAGTTTGTCTAGTTTCTTTCCAAGTCAGTGCAAATTATGTATGACTTTCTGCATGTTGCTCTTTTAAACTACCTCATTAAACCACTTTAAGTGTTAGAAAAAAGAAAAAATGCTTTTTCTGTTTAAATACATATGTTAGTGCAGCTGTTGCTCTGATTAAACAAATTTTGAAGAGTAATAAAGTTTTTCAAAGTCCATGAAGTAAAGCCTGTTTAGTACACAATGAAAAAAATACATCAGAAAAGATGACTTTGAAATCTTTTTCCTTATTTTGGTGCAGCAGGGAGCCACAGATTGCTCTGGATTGAGAGCCAGAGGTTAGGAGTTGGCTGGCACTGCGTTGGCACTAGCATCTGCCTCACACCCTCTTCATGACCAAGGTCTGTAGCTCCACGTGTCCTGCCACCAGCTGGAAGACCTGTTGCAAAATGCCAGCTCAGCTGGCTTCTGGAGGTGCTGCTTGGAGTAAAACTCAGCCAAGGAGAGCAGCTTGGGGTAAGAGAGGGAATCATGATTTTTCTGGGGTTTAATGTGGAAATTAAGAAAGCACTCCAGAAAACTGGGAATTCAGCATCTGTGTGTCCAGCAGACAAGCCTGCCTGTGACACAGCCCTGCTCATGAATTTGGGTGGCCCCTGGGTTGCTGTTACTGATGCAGTGCCGGTGTGAGGGGTTCTGTGGGAAAGCTGAGAGGTACCAGTTGTTGAAACCAGGACTGGCAGAAAAGTGCTCAGGGGGCCTGTCTGGCTTACATAGCATAACGATTGCGCCCCGGCCCCTCTAGGTGCTAATTCTCTCAGCAAACTTACAAAAATAAAACCCTGAAAAGGCTCATCCATGCTGAGAACAGCACCTTCATTCAGTGGAAGGAGGCAGCCTAGCTCTAGGAACTGAACGCTCAGCACTGCCGGCGTTGCTGTCTTCCTCGCCTGCTCCAGAAAGCCCCTCAGCAGTGCCTGTGGCCTGAGGTGGGCACAACAGCGCCGAAATAAGCACGTCACAAATACCTGTCCCAGCTCTGTACCCAACACATGTCCAACCTGCCCGTTTGCCCTTGGATGGCTAACGAAGGCCCATAGCGCTGTGTCCCAGCAGGGTGTGTTTCGTTTCCATATGCAGTGATGGAGAGGTGGCTGCAGAAGGTGGTCTGGCTTAGGGATGCTGTGGGCAGATGCTCTGGCACACCTTCATCCCTCCCTCAGACACCTCCCAGGGTCCATTCTTGCCTGGCATATTGGGGAGGGGTTCAAACAGGGTGATTTTTGAGGATTTGAGGAGCTGTGGTAATGAGGCTCAGGTTGTGGTGGCCTAGATGAGCTGCTGTTCTGGGGTGCTGGCAGCGGCAGCCCCGTGCTGCCTGCGCTGTGGGGGCTGTCTGCGCTGCAGGGCACCGGGCTCTGCCCAGGCAGCGGGGTACCGGCCACGGGGCTCCCCACGAGAGGGCAGCATGTGGCCCTCAGAAAGAAAAACAGCTGGTGAAACCCCTGCTGGCAAGCAGCGAGTGGGTTTGGGTTAGGTCTGCTGTAGTACGAGGCCCAGTACAGAGTCTGGTGAAACCTGGGGGCTTCATTAACACAACAGGTCATGGTGTGCTTCTGTCTTCCTGCGCGGATGTGGGAACGTGGTGAGGAAAAGCATCTTGCTGTCTTGGGCTGGCTTCTGCAGCTTTGGTAGAATCTGAAGGAGTGTATTTCCCAGTCCACTGGCAGCTCTCTGCAGGACATGTGCCAAGGAGTGAGATGTTCTTCTGGGAGCTGTAACGGGAGCTCCAGGCAGCTTTCCTGAGGGCATTGGTACCGTCAACCAAAACACTCCATTCAGATTTTCCTTGTTTAGCAGCTCTTGGTCCCAACCGATCAATCCTTTTGAAGAAGAGGGGGTTATTTTGTAAATGACCTTATGTTTTGCATTATTTTATTTTTACAGAACGCTAATATGGGGTCTAGAAAGACCCATGTCCCAGGGCCAGATATTGCTACCTCTTCAGATCACAGTGGGAGGAGACCCTCTTCTGCACTGAATCCTGACTGTCAGTCAGGGCTGTTGTCCCTTCTTTTCCAAACTACTAGCGAGGAAACGTACATGTTGCAAGTTATTGATTTCCAGGCAGAATAAACCTCAAAGGAAGCTGGAGGAAATGGGCTGTGAATTTGTAAATTCAGTTACTGTTATTTACCTCTGAGAACAGTGAGTGATTCTGGCACTTTGCTTGACCCCATCCCTCTCATGATTCAGTTCTTACAGATGCCGATAATGGACTCTGAACATTTGTCTTTGGAAATACAATTGTGTGTATAATCATCTGCTGATTTCCTCCATCATTTCAGGAGAAGTTGCTCAGTTCGATCACAGCTTGCTCGTATCAGTGGTTATGCAGAACATCTTGTGGTAAATTATGCTCAAGGTAGGGCAGAAACACCTCAAAGCACAGGTAATCAATAGCACCGTGTGTCTCATCATTCATACCCGCAGTGCACATGCTCCCGCTCTCCTGGGGCGGTTGGCTTCCTTTCCAGTCCTAGTGCAAGCTAAAGTATCTTTCAGTTGACTAGACTTGAAGGTGGAGATATTTAACCAAACCACAACATGGCAAACACAACCTCTGTGTTAGGAGAGGTACATTGAAGTACTGTTGACGATTCTGTGCATTAGAAAATATTAGCCCTGAGTATCCAGTAACATGTCTCACTAAATCTTACCCGTTGTGAGCTGCTGCAGTTTTGCGTGTGCCGTGTGGAGGGGGATACAATGATCGCTCACTTATACCTGCAGCACTTGAGAGTGTTGGAGTCTTGGCTTCATAAAATAAACATAAGAGCTCCACAGAGGTGAGAGATCCTGTGTTTGACTAACACTGTGGTGACCTCCTCTAATGTTGATGTAAATCATATTTTTATCTTAAATGGATACTGTAAAATATCTTAGGCTCAGATTTTGATTTATCTTAAAGTTCCAAAATAAAGATATTTAGATACATTTGATGAACTTGGAACTTAAAGGATTCAAATCACAAAGTTTATATATATATTTTTTTAATGTAACTTCTTTAGCTTATTCAAATCCTGATTTCATTGAATATTGGTCTGTTGGGAAACCAGAGCAATTCCAGACTTGATTGAGAACCTATACAAAACAACTGTCCCTGCTTCCTCCCTTCTGAAGGAGGGGTGCAAAGCTGTCTTAGATCCGAGATCCATTAGAGGATGGAAGTATTTGTCACATGAAATTTGTCTGTGAATACTCCTTTAACTGGTAGTGGCAGAAGAGGTTCACAGTCAGTCTTTTAAAAAGTATAGTGAGAATGTTGTTCCTTGGTGAAGCCCACATTGGCACGAGGTGAAGTAAGCACCTGTTCTCAGGGTTTTTGCAGAAGAGCTGGGAAATTCCGATTCTGTTCAGCTCCCTTCATCACTGGAGATACCCTGTCATTTTTGTCACCATCACCTGGTAAACTGGGTGTGCCATACTGGAGCCCTTCGAAAGGCAGACTATTTCTGACCTGTACTAGTCCTGTTCCAGAAACAAAGTGACACTTTTTTTTACTTGGTTTTAAGTTATGTTCTGGGACTTGTGTTCTCCAGAAGGAAGACTTCCCAGAGCTTGCCTGAGGAGTTCCCCCTCCCTCTCCCCAAGTCCTGCTATTCAGGAATCATACTGCTCTAAAGCATCTCGAATGAGAAATGCCTTTGCAGCAGATTTATACTTGAGCAGAGGAAAGTTCTCTAGCTAGAAAGTGAGAAAAAAGCAGGGAGCTTTTAAAAGATTCGCATAATTCTTTTCAGGACCAAGTTCCCCCTGGGGCAGAGGGCTTTCAAATACCCGTGCTTCACTGGGCCTGGGCACTTCAGCGCCAGCTCGGAACTTGTCACCCAAAGACAAGAGGTTTTAAAAAGTTTCAGCCATTACTTCAGTGCTGTCACTGAGCAGTGAGGGCAGAGCGCTGAGGCTGTGGCCTCACACACTTCCATAACACAACATTTTTTACCCTGGAGCCAGTGTGCATGTCACACTGATGAAGACACGGGGTGATGGGGAAGGTAACCCTGGACATAACCACCTTGGCTAATGGGAAGCAAGGCACCTCTCAGTGGAAAATGAATGTGATGTGGTCTTCTGGCCCATTGTGGGCACCTGCCCATGGTGCCAGTTGTTTCTGAGAATAATTTATTAGTTTGAAAGAAAGTACAAAGGAGAAAATGACAACCTATTGTTCCATGTTTGCAGCAATCGATGGGTAAATATTTAAAGGTTCTTGCTGCCAAGTTAGGATCAGGTTAGTGAACTACTTCCATAACTGTGACTAGGCATGGATGTCATTCTGGGCGTCATGTATCCCCACTGCATCTCCACTAATGTTTGAGGTGTTGACTCAAAGAAAAATTTGGCCAGCTGCCTTATGATTAATTAGCCATACAGATCTAAAAGCAAACACAGACCTCCTGAGTTTCCCAGGGTAATGTATACATTAATCACTGAAAAGGCTTTGCTTCAGTACTATTGCTCTAACAAATACCCCACGCGATTTTGTGTGCAGACTGATATTCTGTGTACTAAGGAGTGACTTTTCACCATGCTGGAAGGAGGTCAGAGAGTCTGCTTGTAATCCCCATTCAGCAAAGTATTTAAGCAGGTACCTAAGTGTGTTGGTGGATAGAAATGAATTGTTGCATTGGAGTATTTAGATCAAGAATGGACTCCTTTGTGTCCACAAAACACTGAAATTGCTGGCTGCTGACATAAGTGGGGCTTTGTAATGGGTGCTGTGCAGAGCCTTTGTCCCTTGGGCTGAGGAAAGTGAGAAAATTGCTGACAGGGCAAGGAAAATACATGAGGGGTAGAAACAATGGCACATCTCTGGTGGAGCAAATTCAATGCTGTTCTTGCTCTTGCAAGGACTGTTTATGGTGTCTTAGATACTCTGCTGTTTAGGTGTAATTAGTCCAATTAGCTAATGACAGTGAAAGCATCTCACAGCTCCCTTGACGTGGGGAGTCCATAACCCCTTTGTTAGGGACGGCTCTGAACTATTTCAAGAAGTCAACAGAGGCAGACTCATCAAAATTCCACAGCAGCCTTGTGGGGAGGTTGCTGCTCAGCCCAGGATGCCCCTTAGGTACCATGTGAAGCTCCGATTTTCACAGTTCATTGTCAAGCTTTGCTTTGTCCAGGTGCTCTCAGGTGGGTCTGTGCAGAGACTCTGGATCCAGCTATAGCCCGACATCTGCCATTGACTCCAGGATGGACCAGGGCATCCCAACCCCATTGCTTGATTGTAAATGCAATATTTTTCATTGCAGAGCCCAGCTGTGAGCCTCTGTCTCCTATGTCTCCCTGCCCTCTCACCCCTGTTGCCTTTTGGGGAGCAACAACAGGCTCCCTGTTATTCCTTAGCAGTTGCTGCTGGGCTGACATAGGAGTCGATGTGAAGAAGAGCAGCGCCCTCTTCCTCCTGCCTTTCAGAGCTCGGAAA
>NW_010103108.1:26889-32236 GCF_000699245.1 Pterocles gutturalis | reverse complement strand
GCAGCAGCAGTATTCCTGCATTCCTGGCTCTGCTGCTCCTTGGTCTCTGGGTGTCAGGCTTCTGGAAAGTTAAAAAAGGAGAGAGAAAATCGTGTTTGTGTAGCGTGAAATGACTTGGGCTGTTTTAGCTTTAACAAGATCCCTCCTGTATCTTTAATGACCTGAATGTAAAATTTACGGTGTGGAATGCCCCAGCAGCAGAGGAAGGCTTCAGCACACAAGTTGCCTTTTGCAAGAAAGGAGGGGAAGTGAAATCCCCCGAGGTTTGGGAAGGCTGAATGATGCAGTTACGGCTGGCACTTTGAATATATGTGTAGCTTACTTCAAAATAAACATTTGCAGTTCCACTCTAGCATATAGGTGGGAGGGTGAGAACTAGGATGTGTTGTTTCTTAAAATCAATCATTTTGAAAATTTTATACTGGAATAATCTTACTATTGCACAAAATAAACAGAGCTTAGTGTGGATACAGAGCGGGGAGAACCATCACCTATCCTCCATGTACACCATCTCCTGCCCACCTGCCCAGGCGGGGTTCCTGAAGGAAGCCATGCAGGGGGCGTGAAGAGAGATTAATTTGCCTTTTTGCTTGAAAGGAAAGTTCCCTGGTGTCTTCAGCTCCATGAAAAGCCCTGAAAAGACCCAGTGGCTGTCTCTGTGCTTGTGTGTGTGGCCGGTTGCGTAGCAGCAACACCTTCTGTTTTGCACTCAGATCTTGTCTTTGAGGAAACAAGCCAGAAAGCGATGCTGAGGACATGATCAGCCCCATTTTTGCCCACCAGTGAGCAGGAGCAGTGCAGTTCAATGCACAGCAGCCACTGTTACCTCCATTAAGGGCTCTGGTTCTGTGATGTGGAGGTCAGGGGAGACCAGGCTTTCTGTCCCCCATGCCACTCCCATGCACACTGGCCTCCCAGTGCCTGGCAAGTCACTTGCCAGCTTCTCCCTTTCCCCTCTTGGCACCCTGTCCCGAATCCCCCGCCTGCCCTTTGGCTGGCACATGGAAGCCACAGCCTCTCCTCTGGCTCCCATGGGACCTGGAAGGGGCTCAGCCCCTTTTCCCAGTGCAGCAGAGTTACCAGCATGGCTTTGCAAGCTCCAGAGGCAGGAGCTGCTGTTGTGCTCCATCAACCACAAATAGCTCCTAGCAGGGAGGTGGCTGTCCCTGAGGTACGTGGTAGAAGATGCTAGGAAGCGTACCGTTTGTTTCACTGACCAACTCTTCCTGTGCCTATTTTTTTTTTTTTAGAAGTGTGTTTCAGCCTCTTTAAAACAGGAAAAATAAAGGTAAGAGAACTCTTGCAAGACTTGCTGTTTTAATCTCTTACTTTGACGTGTGCAGTTTTTGTGTTCCTGACACTTCCGTATAGGAAGTGAACTAGACAAATTCAGTTCAGTCTCCTGTGAGAAGCTGCACGATGTCTGATTCCTCTCCTAGTGTCATCGTGTCCCCATTCCGTGCCTGCTGCAGCAGCTCCCGCGCTGTGCAGAACATGCACAGGGGGAAAGGAGGTTGGAGGTGCAGCAGGTTAAACAGGGAGAGCACTTCCCATATGAGGACAGGATAAGAGTTGGGGTTGTTCAGCCTGGAGAAGAGAAGGCTCCAGGGAGACCTTAGAGTGGTCTTCCAGTACCTGAAGGGGGCTACAGGAGAGATGGGGAGGGACTCTTGATCAGGGGGTGTAGTGATAAGATGAGGAGTAACGGTTTTAAGCGGATTTAAATTAGATAGTAGGAAGAAGTTTTTTATTGTGCAGGTGGTGAGGCAGTGGCCCAGGTTGCCCAGAGAAGCTGTGGATGCCCCATCCCTGGAGGGGTTCAAGGCCAGGCTGGATGAGGCTTTGAGCAACCTGAGCTAGTGGGAGGTGTCCTTGGCCATGGCATGGGGGTTGAACTCGATGATCTTTAAGGTCCCTTCTAACTCAAACCATTCTATGATGACAGAATATTTTTCTACATCATTTACTGTGGTTTCATTGTCTTTAGCTCTTCACAGTCTTCCCTCTGGAAACTGACTCTCTCTCTAAAGTTTTCTCTTAGCATGGCATAAATTATTCTTTCTGGGACTCTTGCCTGCTTCTGCTTCTATTAAATTATACTACTTGGTCTTTTCTTCTGAGTTTTCTGGGGCATGTCTGCATCTCTTCAGGATATGGCAACCACTAACAAATCACTTCTTTTTAAGGAAGATGAGAAATCAAAGGAAATAAGAGAAAAAAAATAAAAAGGCCTGACCCACTTCCTGCTTTGCCTGCTGCCGCTTTCCTTTTCATCCAGAGAAGAGATGAAGCGGGGGTGTTAACAAAACTCGGCAGCTCTTCTTTCCTTATGCTGATGAAGCTGCAAGCGTGCCTGGGTACTAGGCCAGTATAAATCAGCTGTAAATGGGGGTATAACACTGCTGGGGTTTAGCTCAGTCAGTTTACATCACGTGTAGAGCAAATTGTGTTTGCAGGCAGGATTTGTGTTGCTTCATAGAGGGTGGTTAATAAACTCCTGAGCGCTGCCTGTCCTCTCCCCTCCCTCCAAGTCCTTCTACTTGTGCCACCTTCCCCCAGCCCCAGCCGGTTTTCCCAGACGGAAAAGGTCACGGTGGGAAGTCCGGGGAGAGCAGCATTTCCCTCTGTTTTCACTTGGCAGTGGGTTTGGAACCTGGGGAAAAAGGAGCCCTGTCCTCGGCTTTGTTGGGCTGACAGATACCCTGGGCGCAGGGCATTGCCTGCTGCAAGTGCATGGCAGCTTTGCTGGGGGCTTTCCAGCAGAGCCAGCCTGTCCTTGGGGACAGGGCCAGTCCCCCCGGCTGGAGGGGTTTTCTCGTTTGCAGCCTTGTGAAGCTTCTTTTCGATATGGGTTGTGATGTTATGCTGTGCAGAGAAATGCATGTGCTGCTCTGGAGTCAGGAAAGATCACGAAAGGTGGTTTTGTCCATCGGGACTTTTCTCAAGGGAAGGGTGACAGTCATGCACAGACCTGTTTCCAGTGAGCAGAAGGGAATTTTTTGGAAGCATGCCCCTATTTAGACACCCTGCACAGGGAGGGGAGTGATAGCCCTGGCTGATCTGTCTCAAACAAATGACCAACTCAGACGTTAACCACGGGGTCGCAGTATCCAAACCGAGCCACTCTTTCACTGTGGGTCCTGAGTAAATTGAGCAGATGATTTACTGCTCCTCCCACTTTCCTCTTTCCCAGGATTAAAAATCAAGAGGAGAATCTGGGCCTTTATCTCATTTACTGCTCTTGATCACTGGGCAGATTTTCATCTGATCTGTTGGCATAAGGTGCATTTATAATATTCAGTAGAAGTGAAATTGTAGGACTCAGATTCGCTGAATTAAAACACAGGCTGCAGTCCTGGAGCTCCGGTGCGAGGGGGCTTTTCATGCTCACCTGCTCTTGCAGCTTTTCTTGCCCTAAGCCAGAGCTGACTGGGCAATTGTTAGTGTGCCAGGGAGAGTGCTGCTCCTCCACAGTGCTTTTGTATTAAAAATTGTCTCCTGGTTTCAGTGGCAGTCCTTCCGCTTTCTTGTGTGCCTCCTTGCCTTTGGCAGAGCGTGGATGCAGTCATATGTCTTTATTTAATCAGCTGGATGAGTGCCAGATAGCTCCCAAGGTGAAAAATAAGGTGCTTTTATCCTCCTGGGCGTGTTTGCCTGTAGTGGAACAATGGTCGTGTCATGTAATGAGCCCAGTCAGCACGGGGAGAAGAAATTATATCTCCCTTCAGACTGTCAGCCTCATTACCCTTGTGAACACCGACACGTTCACCGAGCTTGGGCTGTCTCACACGTAAAGTGAAACAACGGGTCTGCGTTTTATTGTGTTCTGCACTCTCATCTGATTTTCCCCTCTCTCCCAGATCACGTGAGGAGAGACTGAACATATATACAGTCTGGCCATGGCGGCAGAGCTCCGATGTGCAAGCTCATCCACAGATGTGCTGTGGCATCACGGCAGCCCGGTCGGCGCTGGCATCAGCCCTGCTTGGCACGACTGCCCGTGCAGGGAGCCAGGGGGGTGCCAGCAGTGCGGGCACCACTGCCAGCGACCCTCCTGCAAAGGGACTGCTGTCAGCCTCCAGCGCACTCGTGTCGACCAAGCTTGATGTTTAGAATGTGCCAAGATACAGGAACAGCTGGCTGGATACAGGAACAGCTGTCTGGTTCTGCGCTGCGGGGCTGGCCCCGTTCTGTGGGTCAGAGTGCGAGGACGGGGCTGGCTGTGGCTCAGGGCTGCTGGGGACCAGATCCTGCCTGGCCCCTTCCCTGCTCAGGGCTTCGCAGAGCCTGCAGGCGAGGGAGGGAGGAGAAGCTGTGGTGCTGCAATTTGAAGCAACTTTGCCTGCTTGGCATTTCATTGCTTTCATTTATTTTTTTTATAATGTATCTCTGTTGCTGCAAGAGAAATGTCTTTCCCTGGCTGCTTTCAGGGGAACCCCTATTTTTCCTCTCTCTCCTCCATGTTGCTTTGGGTCTCTTCCTATAGTATTTTTCCCTGGTCTCCCCTCTCCCTTTCCTGTCAGAGACAGGAGCATTTCCCTGAGGCTGGCCAAAGGCTGATGGTGTGTTGGTGAGCAGAAGGTGTGAGTCTGGGCTGTGCTGGAGTCGGGGAGCAAAGTGGGGTCAGCACCCAGCTCCTCCCAAAGGCTAGGAGTGCCCTGGAACTCAGGCTTGGCATAAATCCCAGGCTAAGCTTTGCCTTTCTTCTGCTCTATCTAGCCCATCAAAGGTCCCTGTTAGTTTAACAAGAACCAAACCCATGTGGGGTGTTTCTGGATCCGTACTCTCTGAGGCAGAGCTGTGTTTTCTGCTGCACCGATTCCTCGCAAAAAATTAATTGGAAAGCAGAAGGTTCAGGTGAGTGCCTGCTGCCCCAGCTGTGCTGCTGAAACTGTGTGTGCTCCTCTGGCTGGGGAAAAAAAAAAAAAAAAAAAAAAAGGAAGAAGTGAGATGATATATCATGTAAGAGCTCACTGTTGTAGTGAAAGAAACCCATGTCCACTGTGAGTCTTGTTAAGAAAATCCCCTTCCCTAGCTATTATATCCATCAGTCTTTACAGTATGAAAGGTATTAAGTTTCTTAACATGTATTAGTTCATGTTCTAGCGAGACTGACTCCAGCAACATCTGGATCAATAGACAAGCAGCAAGAATGCTGCAAAGCTATAGCTGCTTTGCAAATTTTCACTCTGATTAGTAATCAGTAGTGTGGATGCTAGTGATTAGTCGCATCGTGCTGTACCTGAACCTTTGACGGGTATAGGAACCCTGTGTAGAACCACATTTGGGGTGCCCAATATTTGAATAGGGGGCTGTCAATATTTGAATAGGGGGCTGTTTGCAGCTC
>NW_010103108.1:24896-26858 GCF_000699245.1 Pterocles gutturalis | reverse complement strand
CCCCCCCCCCAGCAGCCTCACGGGCAGAAAAGAGAGCGCCGGAGCGCCAGGCTGCTGGGGGGGCTTTGAGAGCTGCTGGATGCCTGTGGCTAATCTTGCTTTCAGGAGAGGCAGCGAGGAGGAACAGCGCGGATTTATTCCCTTAGACCAAGCCTGAGCTCACCCGCCGTTGTTGTTGCGATGTGCCCAACCCCTCCTTTGCTCGGCAACGCCAGCCGGAGTACCTGCCGCTCTCCAGACGTCACCAGGCTCCAGTTATAAAGCACAGGAGATAGAGCATCTCCCCAGCTCCATCCCTGCAAGAGGCGCATCTTCCAGAAGAGAGCCATACAGAGGGCAGAAAGATGTTTTATTCGGGTATCCTGACGGAGCCAACTAGAAAAGAAGTGGAGATAAGGGAAGCGGCATCTCTCCGGCAGCAGAGGAGGATGAAGCAGGCGGTGCAGTTTATTCACAAGGATTCTGCAGATCTCCTCCCTCTGGATGGGCTGAAGAAGCTGGGAACTTCAAAAGATACTGTAAGGCTTTGTTGTGTTTACTGGAGGGAAATGATGAGACTTAGGAAGCTGGTAGGGCAGTGTCTTGTTTTTTTTTTTCTTCGTGCCTTTTTTCTGTTAGGAAAAGCTGGTTATTTCTGGAAATTGGTATAAAAATGAGGCTTTTTCATGTAAAAGGAAGGAAAATACAATGCTACTTATCACCAGGGTTGCTTTTTACTTTTAGGTGCTTTCAGATGTCTGGCACTCAGATCTAAAAGCTTTTTTTCTTTTTTTTTTTATTCATTTGCTGCATGAATATCAGGATAAAAGGGTACTGCTGTTTTCAGTATGAAAATCCTCTCTGAATTAATCAAAATGGCTTCACATAATACATACATACACATATGCTTGTCTGTGATGCATATATACGCACAACGTATAATCATAAAAGATTTGGTAAAGCACAGTCACAAGTACTTCAAAATATAAAACTGCCAAGAGTACACTTTGATAAAGGCTTATGCCTGTATGTTTTTTTTTAAAGTGAAGATACATCATTCTAGCTTTTAAATATTTACCTATGCGATGATCCATGTGATCCTGCAGCTGACATACAATATCCTCCATCATATCCAGGGGCTGGAGAGCATTTCTAAATACTAATGTGTGCAAATGTTGGAGCTTTCTCTAATGGGAAATGATACTTAAATGTAATAGCAAAAGTATTGATGTAAGGAGCAAAATCTGGAAAACAAATCCTGCTGAGGAAAGCTCCTTTGCTTTTTTTGCCCAATTGTTGCAGAATTTTGCACCTTGTAACACAAAATATTTGCTTTTTTCAATTCTTGATGCAGGTGCATTGAAAAAAGTGAATCTTTTTCTTTTTAGTGGGGTCATTTTGTTCTGTGACAGCCTTCCTGCTCAGCCGCGTTAGGCTGGGCTCTGCCTGGCTGAGGTAAGTGGAATGAGCTGGCTGTTCTCTGCAGTGCACGGGGAGGTGATTTTTTCTGACATCCCAAATGTTTTGCAGTTGTAGGGAGTGGAGATCCTGCCCAGGGGAAGGCTTTGAAGGAGCTTTCCTGGTCACCACTGAACCGTGGCTCTGCCTCAGGGGGTTCCAAACTGCTGTTCAGAGTGTGACTGTGGGTTATTACTATTATCTGCAGAGTCTAAATAACTTGTAGGACAAGTTACAAGCATTTATCAAACCTGCCTGTACAGGGCATCACAAGGAGAGATGCTTATGGAGCCCAGTAACCTCCCATGGGCTCAGTGACCCACAGCGCGTGGGGCTGAGACCCTGATGACGAGTTTCTGCTTTGCACAGACGAGGGAGGCCACAGGCAGCAGGAGCCAGGAGCACCGAGTGCTGAAGGCCTTGTCTCGACAGCAGCGAGGACCAGGTCTGGCCCTGGCGCCAGGGGCAGGGCACGGGGCTCCCCACCATGGCCCTGGTCACAGACACATCGCCCCAGGTTTCCTC
>NW_010103108.1:0-24808 GCF_000699245.1 Pterocles gutturalis | reverse complement strand
CCCTGCTCCCTGCCCGGGCTGGCTGCATCGTGGCTGCAGCATCGCCCCTGCTGCCCCCACACCCCTGCCAGGAGGGTCTCTCCGGGGATGTGCCAAAGCCCTGGGGTAGTCCACAGCTCCCGATCACCTCCAAGGACAAAAAGGGGGTGCGGTGTGGTGGAGGCACGCTGCCCACCCCGTGTCCTCTGGCTGTGGTGGGTCTCCAGCCAGGGATGGGGTGAGACCCGAGCGGGGCAGGCAGTGCCATGGCAAAGCCACTTGTCCCCACACCACAGCGAGGGGTGATGGGCCAGCGGGCAGTGTGGCCAGGGCTTGCCTTGGCCATGGCCTCCTGCCCCATAGGACGTAGGGGGAGTCCCCAAAGTGACAGCACTGGCACGTGCTCTGGCCCCTTCCCACAGCCCCAGAGAAGATGCTGTGAGTTTCAGAGCTGTCGCAGTGGGTTGTGTTGCAGCAGAACAGTGCTGCCAGCACCGCCAGGCTCACCCCACGCTCAGCCAGGACAGCGGTGGGCATGGCTTCGAGAGGACCCGCTGTGTCTCGCTGGTGGGGTGGCTGCCTGGGTGTCAGAGTTGTCTCCAGGAGGAGCAGGAGATCGTGCATCTCTGAGACTGGAGAAGCACCAGGAGCCTCTGAATGCAGGACCCCCCCCTTGTCACAACCCCAGACGGGGAGGTCGGGGCCAGAGGGGTTGAGCTGCATGTTCAGCAGTCCCAGGGCATCAGGGCTCCTTGCCCAGGGGGTATCTTGTGAATAGCTGCACACTCAGAACAACACAGCGTGTTTTCGTGTCTAGAGCTGGGTGACAGCTGTGGTGACATGCGTGGAAGGGCTCTTGACGTGGCTGGCATTACTGAGGCAGGGCTTCCCACGGGGCTTTTCCAGCGGCCTCACCAGGAGGAGAGAGGAGGTAACGGGTCCCCAGAGATGGGGACAGGTGGTGAGGACAGACCCTGTCTGACAGGGTGACAGCTGGCAGTGACAGCTCTGATTTTGGGGAGATATCCCTTTCCTTTTGGCTGCAGTGCAGGGACTCCTGCAGCAGGTCACCAGGGTGGGTGTGCTGGTGTCCCCCGGCCCATGGGAGGTTACTGGGCTCCATAAGCATCTCTCCTTGTGATGCCCTGTATAGGCAGGTTTGATAAATGCTTGTAATTATCTATGTTAAGCCTCTGATTTTTTCAGTTTATTATTCTGGGTTGGACTGAACTCTTCCAGCTCCTTGCTCCCTTTACATATTCTGTTGTGTTTGCATGGTATAAAACCAAACCATAGCACAGCATACAGCGGATTTGGTAAATGTCAGCCTGGGTACACAACTATGAGCAGAAATGGTTTTGTTTTGATGCCTTGCTGTTAGCCTCCTCCCCAGAGCCCAGAAGGTGGGCATGAGAAGGTGCTGGGATTTGTGCCTCCCGACGCCGTAGCCGTGACCCTCTGCCTGGCTCAGGCAGGGTGTGCTGCTCACTGGCAGCTCCTCCGCGTGCTCTGACCCTTCGCTCTTGCCCCGGGAGCTGCCTGCTGCGGCATTGATCTTGCCCTGGGTCCGTCCATGAGGGCGGAGTGGCAGTGCCGTGTTTCACAGCGTGTACGGGGACAGCGGTGGGACAGGGCTGTGGTCACAGCTGGGACCAGATTAGAGGAGCTTTGCCTGAAACAGTCTCGTATCACTTTACAAACTGGGAAACTGAGTGACAAAAGAGTAACAAACAACAAAAATAATTTATTTCCCCCTCCCAAACACCTTCAGAGTGGTGTCCAGCCCTGGGCATCCCCACAGCCCTGTCCCCTGCCCATGGAGCTGGTGTAACATCGCAGTTAATTGCAGTGCAGCCACTTTCCCCCCTGTGCGCTCCCCAGAGTTTGATGTGTCTTGATTACAATGCAAAAACACTTCGATGTTACATGCACTGTCCTGGGCAGAGCCCTGGCCGCTGCTGGGGTACCAAGGGGGCACGGGGGAGCCAGGGGCATCTCTTGTCCCACCCCATCCCCCTGCAAGAGTGGCTGACAGTACAAGCACGGGGCTGCGGGTAGAGGAGGTGATTTTGGATGAAGGGTGGGAATAAGATAAATTGGTGATTTCCTGGGCTGAGCTTCATTGGTGTGTTCAAACTCCTTTTTTCTACTATCTAGGTACAGAAGAGAGGGCAAACCTCCTGAGATGGGTTTGGGGAGGAGCTGGCATCTTCCCTGACTTTCGTCTCCACCCGAGTGACACTGGTGTTGACGGGTCTTGTTATCCCCAGATCTAGAAGCCAAAATAGTGGGAAACCTGCCAGAGAGATGGATACTGCGACCTGCAGTGACACCCTGGTTTATAAATTAGAGAGGAGCAAAACTGGATGGAGTTATTTACGTTTCTGACAGACAGTGGTAAATCAGTTCAGCAATACCTGGTGTCTCAACTCACTTCTTTTAGGTTTCTACTGTGACTTTTTTAGGGGATTGTAGGTTTTTGCAAGGTCTCAGGTGTGGAAAGAGAGATGTTAAAAAATCTTGGTTTGTATTTATATTGTACTGAATGATACTAGGAAATAATTTAATTTTTGCACTTACACAATGGTATGTGACATTTTATTCTTTTATAAGATTCTCAACAGTTTTGTGCAACGCATCGAAAGGCACAGGGAGGTTTTTCCTGCTTTCCTTCCCTTCCAGAAATGGTCTGATTACAGTTTTCTAGCAAAATGTGTGCTTGACAATGTCCCCTGGCACATCGTCTGTTTACCAAGTATGTATCCATCACTTGAGTCATCTCCGTGACTAACATCCCTCACTCTGTTGCACAAGAGTCAAGGGAGATACAAGTTAGAGCAACTAAGTAATAGCCTGAGACAGGATGATGCTGCAGGGAACCTTTTAAGCCCCCTCTTGGTGGATTATTTCTGTGTTGGAGCGCAACGTAAGCAACACTTGTCCCCTGAAGGCAGGATTCGCTGTGGCTTTCAGAAGAGCAAGCGTCAACAAAAGACAGTTGTGTTTGTGGGGGTAACTCGTGTTTGCAGAATGCCGGATTTTTTCCTTTTGGTGATGGATCCCATATAGGATTCATAAAACTCGGGCCTGAGAAAACCTACACACATAACTGGTTAAAGATCCATAGGAGAACTTGTTGTAAAAAAAAAAATAGGTTTAAATCAAGGGTAGATGACAGTTCCAATAGCAATGATGAGAGCGCTGGTGACTTGTTCTTCTCCAGCCTGTTCTTTCAAAGGTATTTGGCAACGTGATTGAGGCGAGGCAGATCAGAAGAGCACCCAGACTGTCCTGGATGGTGCCATTCAGGATTTTTTTAGTCCTAGCTGAGCGGGGCTGGGCACAAGGATGTGACCACTGTGTGACAGGCTGTCTTCTGGCCAGCTGGGAAGCTCTCACATCCACTTCTCCAGCTCCCCTGCCTTTGTTTTTCGGATGATGTGAAGCATTAGTCCTCCGGATGTGTGTCTGAGTTGCAGGCAAACATAAAGGGTGAGAAGGATCTGCCACCTACTGTCAGCAAACCCTGTCTTGCGTTTTTGCTCAGGTGAGGAGCCTTCAAGGTGATCCCAGTGCTGACTAAGAACAGTGAAAGAGAACAGTGAAAAGTGGGGGGAAAAGGAGATTTTGTGTCCCAGTGACCACTGGTGTTGGCCACATCTACCCGATCTCACCAGTCAGGAACAGCTTAACTGCTCGTGTTACGCCCACAGCAGGAACTGAAGCACTAACGTGGTTGCAGTTATTTTAGGATGATGCCAAGTTGCATTAGCTTTTTGTGAGTGCTGTTATTTAACATGCTGCACAGGTTATTTTAAAGACGAGGCGCTGTGCACAACAGTGTGTGCTAGCTAACTCGGGGAACCACGGCCTGAGGTTTGCAAAATTATCCTGATCCCATTGAGATTCCCTCGGGAGGAGGAGGTTTGCTAGTTTAGATGTCTCTGCAGACACACAGGCATATTTAATATGAAAGAAAAAATTCAGGAATAAACCAGTAAGAAGGTCTCACTGTGGACAAATCCAAATCAGAAGGAAAGGGCAGTAATAGGGAGGGGTGGGGGTGGGGATAGAGATTAGCCAGGCAGAGAAATGAGCAGATAATCAAGCAGAGTCATTTCACCCCCAGCAGAATATGTGCATCCGTCCGTGATGAACATTAAACATAAAAAGGCTTTTGGGAAGGCAAATGGAGATTTGGAGAGGCAACATGCTTCTCTCAGAGCAAACGGAAATGACAGAGAAAGTGAGAAGCCACCATACGAAGTGTTGGGAGTTCTTGGGAGGATGTCCACCTACCTACCTTAGACAATCTTACCTCTTCTCTTCTTTCCCTCCTGCGGCGTGGCAGCCAGGATTTGCTCACTCTTAGCAGCTAAATACAAATGCAGAGGGAAGAGACAGGGCAAAAGCCTTATTTTAGACCAAATTCTGATCCAAAGGCCAGACCAGGTCTGAGCATAGACACCATTTATAGCTCTCTTCTTGCAGTCATGCATTACAGCTGAAACACCAGCTGGGAAAAGCCTGACTTGTTTTGATTCTTACATGAAATCAAAGCTTAAACTTGAGTTTGGAAAAAGAAAGGCATCCCTCCCAATTCTGGTTAATATATTGAAAGGATTATTCCCTTGGCAATACAAAGTAGTTCTCTTTAGTTAAAGCCAGGTAAGCCAGAGCTGGCAGGGGAGCAAATACATGTAGCTTAGCAAGAATATGTGTGTTCTGGCAATCAGAGAGAGAGATGTCAGGGCATCCCTCCCGTGAGAGCAGCAGTGGCCCATGCGCACCGCAGGAGCTTGCTGGCGGGCTGGTGATGCAGGTCACTTTGTGACTTTTCTCTGACTTCACCCTCCTCTTCTTTGTGTGTTGTTTGTTTTTTTGGTTTTTTTTAAAGCAACCACATAATATCCTGCAGAGACGCCTGATGGAGACAAATTTGTCAAAATTACGAAGCAGCCGAGGCAGCTGGACTCCGAAGACCGATATCCCAGTGCAGACCAACAAGCTGAATCAAACCAAACTGGGCAGCTCAGGGAAAATGGAGGATGAGGAGCTCATAATGGTGAGCTGCCAGGTAATGGTGCCTCCGCAGCCTTCTGGGGTTTTTTTCCACCAAAATTTTATTTTTGACAGCTCCAAGCCATGCTCTTGTTTTCTGTGTTTCCCAACCAGGGTTGCACTCCACTGGTGCTGTCACAGCCGGAGGGATGCTCTCCCTCCACAGCTCAGGGCTGCTGCGGCACAGACGCCCGCCTGGGTACCACAGGGAGAACTGACCTGATGGATGTCTCAGATGTCAGGGTGAAGGGAGTAGCCAGGCTGGGGCAGCATGCTGAAACCCTGAGGAGTAATTATCCATGGTGAATCCCTGTGCTCACAGCCTGTTTGTTTTCCTCAAGGGCCATCCCTCTTTTCTTCTCCCAAGAGTAACTTCACATTTCTGCTCCTTACCCCCACACTCCTCTGTATTTCCCAATCTCCGCAGAGCCCTTCCTGCCCCGGGCTGCCCCTTCTGCTCTCTGTGGGGGCAAACACTGCCAGGAAGGGCTCAGGACCCAACATGTGGTGTTTAATAGCAACTCCTTGTTCAGAAAGCAGCTCGAGAGCCAACTCTCGGGTGCCCAGGGTGGACAAGGCAATACCCTGCAGGCACTGTGCGTGCAGCGGAGCGGGGACGGGCTGGTGTGAGGAGATGCCAGCATTTCAGCGGGGAGCGGCACACACAGAGCAGAGACCCCGGATGCCCTGTGCTCATCCTGCATCCCACACTTTGTCTCCCATCTCTGCTTGCTCTTGCAGTGTGCGGGGAAGGAGCTGAAGGCCGTGGTGGACACCGGCTCGCAGCACAACCTCATGTCGTCTGCCTGCCTGGAGAGGCTCGGGTGAGTGTCCAGCGGGATTTCTGTTTGGGGGAACTCATGGCACCTGGCAGCACAGGCAATGCTCCCGGGCTGGGGCTCCGCTCCCTGCAGCAGTGGCCGTTCTGGAAGGGAGCGCTTGGGCTGTGCCTGGGCAACACCTTGAGGCCTCCTGTTCCAACCAAATCAGGGCTTACTGATTCCTAAATGCCCTGGCAAGGGGCTGAAACAGAAAGCCACTTGAACCAACTATTCAGCCCTTGAATAAATCCCTTCAGAGGTTTGGATGCATTTATATTTTTTCAGTTCCTGCCTGCTTGTTGTTTGGTGCCTCGTGAAACAGCTGAAGCCCCCGCCAGCCTTCTGTGTCTCTGGGGCCGGCGCAGGGCTGGGTCTGGCCGGTGCTGTGGGTCCCGGACCTGGCTGCCGTGGGGCTCCTGCCAGCACCCAGCAGCTGTACGGGTGTGTACAAGCGTGTGCTCAAAAATAGCTGTCTGGTGCTACTTCCAATGACAGATTTCTCCCTGTTGAAGGGAAAGGAAATGTGTTTATGTAGCGTTAGAGAGCTGGCTGCCAGCTGTTTGCAGCAGAACTCCCGCTGATCTCCAAGGAGCAGGGTCAGGCAGCAGCTCAGGGGTATTGAGGAGACTTTGGCACTCTATTCCCATGGAGTCATTGCTTTTTGTTACTGACTTGCGGTGATGACGCAAAAACCAATTGCAGTTTCTCCCTGCGCACTGCTGCGTGGCCCTGGATGAGCGGTGCCTGTTTTCTGTCCAGACAGTAATCACTTTGCACAACAGTTTTCAGTGGCTGGGCTTCCTACAAACTTGTCACAAACGGTGGAGCTGCTCAGCCTAGTTCATGGATGATAACAGTGCACGTGGAGGGTCTCACCCTGCAAGATGCTGTACTGGCTGCTTGACATGATGTGTCCAAGTCACACAGCGATGCTCTGTGAGAGTTCATCTGCCCTCCATGTTACTCACACGTCTCTTGTGTAGTTTTTGCGACACCAGTCTGCTTCAGCAGTCCTGCCCTTCAAAGAGCACTTAAGAAATGGGTTATAAACAGTTTCTGCTCTCAGGTTGTGGGGGATTCCTGATGTGAGACCACTGCTGTGGCCATCAGCCAGGCCACTGCAATGAACACTCATGTCCCTCCCCAGCGTTACTCATGAGCCATAAGCGAGCTTTGGTTCCTGCGAGGTGGGACCCTATGGACACCGGGTGTGCAGGAGCCACGCTGCACGTGCAGGCAGACGGCATGGCCAGGGTGATCCCTGTCCCACACGCACTGCCAGCCGAGGTGTGCAGCAGGCAGGGACAGCTTCCTGCAGCTCGTTTGCTGTTTGCATTTGCGGGGACAGAACCTAAAGCCAGATTAACAAACTGGGTTAAAACCAGGGCTTTGATGCCTGTCTCTCTCTGCTGTCGCTGTGGTAGGTCCCGTGCAACAACAGGCACTGCTCCAGGACATTTTACCTCAAAGCAGTCCAGTGCGTGTGGCAATGATAAAACACCAGTTTTGTTTAAATCCAGCCCTGGAAAGCATCAGGGAAGAGGCGTGCTGGGTGATGTTGCTCTTGTTTGTGCCCAGGCAGGAGGGGCCCCACAGCGTGCTGTGCCAAGGGCTGCTCAGTGCCTAAAAGCAGCGTGCGTGGGCCCGAGGCACAGGCTCAATTCCTCCCTTCTTTTTTAAAAATGCTGTCCATCCCTGGGTGAGTCTTGGCTGTGGTGAAGCACTTCCCTAAGGGGGGTTTTACTCAGTCCTCCCCCTTGCAGCCTTGCTGCAGCCCTGGTTCCACCTGGGAAAACCTGCTGGGGCAGCAGGTCCTGGAGCAAAAAGCCATCTCCACCTGTACCTCAGATGTGTTCAGGTCCTGGCTCCAGCGCTGCTGCCTGTGCTCAGCAGCAAGGACAAGTCGGGAGGAAATGGGGACTACTGTCAAAGACCAATGGTGTGTCTTTGCTTGAGTGCATGAAGGAGCCGTTGGAGTTGGCTGCACCCAAAAAAAGCCACCCCAACCTGTCTCAGACCAGAGTAAAGCCAGCTCAGGGCCAAGGAGCTCATAAACTTCTTCTAGGTATGTTTCCACTGATTTTTAAGGCCAGTCCCTATGAGAAGTGTTAGAGGGGATCCAGCTCCTTCTCTCTGCTGCCTCTCGGGGCTGTCCCTCCCCAGGACACAGGGGCACCGGGATGTGGTGCCGGTGGCTCCACCGGTAGCAGCCAGAATGGAGCATCCCTTCCTTACACCCACACTGCCTTAGAAGAAATTTCAGATCAGCAGCTTCCCCAAGTCTGGAGGACATGTAGAGAAAAATATTCCTCAGGTAAAAAGGAAAATCCAGTAAGGAGCTCTGCTGGGGGCAAAGGCTGACACGGCCCCAGGGCTGCACCATGGGTTGTGCAATGGTCTGACATGGGTGTAGGCTGCTGGCCATGTGCGAGAGCATCACAGAAAACCTGCCAAGAAAGCAGCTTTCCAGTAATGTCGTGGTAATACCAGCACCCTAAGAGCACTTCAGGTGTACGTGCCCTCCAAACACCGTTTGCTCCTTCCTGGAGCAGCCAGACCACGGCTGGCTTACAGCAGAAGTGTTTTCAATGTGCAGGTTGAAGGAGCATCTCAAAGCACTCCCCAGCGAAGAGGAGATGGTTTCATTGCTGTACAAGGCCAGGGCGATTGGCCAGATCGAGGGTCTCGCCCTCACGGTGGGAGCAGTCCCCGTGGAGTGCGCTGCCCTCGTCGTGGGTGAGTGTCTGTGTGTGTCTGCTTCTCTGCTCCTCCGGGTGCGGGCTGGGGCTCTGCGCCCTCTTACCCCATGGGAAAAATGAACCTTCAGCAACAGGTCAAAATTACAACAGAAAAATAACTTTTCTGCCGCAGCAGTCCCTGTTTTGGCTGTTCAGATGGAGAGAGGGAGGGAGGGAAGCTGTGCTCAGTGTGGTGGTGCTGGCAGCACCAGGCTCGTGCTGTGCTGTGCCGATGGGGCGACCACCGCGTCCCCCACAGGCGCAGCCTCCAGCCCTCATTTGCTCATGTTTGCCTCCGGAGTAACTCACTCCCTCTATAAACGGGGTTTTATTTAGCAGAGCAGCCATGAAGGAAGGATGGCAGGAGTTATAAAAAGCACGGGAGATCATTTTGAATGGATAAATCTGAATGTTCCTGTTTTTCAGAAGACAGTGAGAAACCCTTCTCCCTTGGGCTGCAGACGCTGAAATCTCTGAAGGTAGGGGTTTGCCAGCTGGGCTCTTACCCATGCTGGGGAGCTGGGACCACTCAGAATTTCAGTTTTCCCTCTTACCTAAAGGCATGTCTTCTCTACAGTGTGTCATAAACATGGAGAAGCACCATCTCGTTCTGGGGAAGACGGAGAGGGAAGAAATCCCATTTGTGGGCAGCGGCAGCGTGGCGGCGGCAGAGCAGCAGTAAGTTGGCCGGGGCGGGAGCTGAGCCTGGCAGCAGTGCCCCTGGCATGGCTGCAGGAGTCCCCAGACCCTCGCTGCAGGCAAGAGAGAGCTCGCCAGCACTAATTGTTTTCATCAGCTGGTTGAGTTTTGAAACAGAGTCCCTGGATTTTTCAGCTTTGGCTGCTTTTTTCACCAGTAAACATTGTACAGTAAAGGGGATGTCTGCAAAGACATGCGCAGGGAAATGTCTCAGGAAATGTGCTTTATGGAGGTCACTGGGAAGACTTGTTGAGCAGTGCTTTGAGAGTGTTCCCAAACAAATCTTTTTTCTGGAAAATATTTCTGAAGCAAGGCAAGTAAGCCCACATGCCTGTTTTGCAAAGTGCAGGAGAGAGAGATCCAGCCTGCGTCTCCCCCCGTTGCCCAGCTGCCCCCCTGCCAGCTGCTGCAGATGCCCCTGCTTTTTCAGCCTTATCCCCCTCTAGAGAGAGAAATCTGTGCTGTCTGCTCGGGTACATCCTAGAGGTGTGTAACTGACGGCTGGCTCTGCAGGGAGGGCAATCCCCCCCTTCCAGGCGCTGCGCAGGGTTTCTCCCCGCTGACGCTGTGGAAGAGAGCTGTACCAATGCCTCTGACTGATGAAACCGGCAGGACCCGGAGCCCGAGAGAGGGATTTGCAGTTACGTGCCTCTCCAGCTTTGCAGGCAGCGCTTGCAATGGCTCAGCAATGAGTGCTGCAGGCACAGCCCTCTCAAAAATGTCTGCGCACCACACAGGAAAGCATCTTTGGCAAATGATGTAGGGCAGCACCTTCTTTAGCTGCCTGTGGTGACCAGCCCCCGCCATTCTGAATGTCCCGTGGCCCCTGTGCTGCTGGAGGCTGCTGTGCTGGGCACCACCGACACGGAAAGGAGCAGACCTTCCACAGCTGATTGTATTTGTGCTCCCTGGGGAATACACGAGGGATGGATGTGCTAACGCAGGGAGCCAGGATGGGAGTGCCCATACACCCGCCCATGTACCCAGGACAGCCGCCGGCCATGGGTGCCACCAGCATGCGAGCCCGGGGAGTGCCTGGAACACCGTAGGGACACCGTGCTGCAGTGCAAAGCCCCAGGATGTTTTCCCTGCCTGCTTTGAAATAGGGATGTGAGAGGCATTGTGTAGTTCTGTCACCGTTGCAAAGATGAATTATTTCTTGGTACTGTTTTCAAGGTCAAATTTTGCTGCATTTTTTTTTCCATGGAAAAAGCCTATGAAATTAAATGTCTTTTCCTTCCTGTTTCAGCAGTTCAGAGGCATAAAGAGAAATTGAAACACCACCCCCACACAAGAGCTTGACATCAAAGAAATCCTGTGCAGCTGTTCCAGATGAAACAGCAGCGTGCTGCTTTGAAAACATTTATACTAGGCTACGGCTTGAGTAGAGCTAAATGAAATCCTGTTCAGTAGCCAGTAATTTAGAGATATTGTCATTTCATCTATGGGTTTTGAGAAACAAACGTGTGCTTATTTTCTGGACTTTTCTATATAGTGTCCTCTTTATTACTAACAGTTGGGAAAACCTTATGAATTTCTTCTGATGAGAGAAATAATTTTTATAGTGGCCTCATATGAGTAATTGTATTTAGCTGTGTTTAGAGGCTATCAGAATTAAATTTTTATTAATGATTTTTCCAGAGGCTAAGCATTTATATTCACTTAATTGATATTGACATATTTAAATGGCCATTACCGGGAAGTTACTCAGAGTAAAATAACAATGCTAATGCCACCTAGGAATTATAGCTCATCCTGTTAGCATAGTATCGTTGCCATGTAATTAGGGATGCAGCTGCTGGCTTGATGAGAAAGAGCAATTACAGAATTATTCATGGGTTACGGGCTTCTCTGCAGTGGCGTGGCAGAAGCACAGAAACAGAGTCGGGGAGGGTTCCTGGGGTGATGTCCTGCAGCCCCCAGCTCACCGTGGGGTTGGCACTGGCACAGGGGCAGCCCCCGTGGCGCTGCCTCACTGGGGCTTGAAACCCCTCGAGGAGGGACCCTCCAGGCAGGTCTCAGCTGCCTTCCTTAGCAGGAGTGATCAGGAAAACTAATCATCATATTGAGCCAGAAAGCAACGAACAAGCACAAAAGCATGTTGCCCAGAAAGCAGCAGATGCAGAGCCTCACTGGTGTACTGGGAACCCAATGGCCCCACCGTGCCCTCGGTTCTCCCTGCTGCCGGGACCGGTGCCTCCGCCGGACCAGCACCCAGCCGGACGCACCAGCAGCACCCAGGCTGCACGCTGGGGTGGGTTACTGATTCCAGCTGGGTTTCACTGTTGCTGCCAGAAATGCCATACTTTTTACATCTATTTGCAAATTGCTGGGGATCTTCAGTACAACAGTAACCTTCGTCACCCTCAGGGCAGGGGGGAGTTTTCCACAGGACAAACATTTCATGTGCTGTCGCTGCCCTGCAGCAGTGAGGTTGCTGCTGTCCTGTTGTCGCTTCATGTGTCGCTCTCTCGCAGCCCAGAACAGACACGTGGCACTGCCCGGGGGAGCCTGGCCTTGTAGAAAAGCAGCTTTCTAGATTTTTTAAAAGCTAGTGGGAATTAATCACTGTCATCTGTTGAAGAGGCATCTTTACAATTCATAAGAATATCCTCGTGACGTTCTGCATCTCCTGACGGCCAGTCCTGCTGCAGCTGGACCCGCGAGGGTCAGCTGTGTGCCGCAGGAGCACGGCCGCCCCAGCTCTGACTTAGCAGAAGCCCTTTGGCCCCAGGCGGGCACAGGCTGCAGCGCTGCTCGGACGGGCTGCAGGGGCTCCCACGGGGATCCCAGTGGCTGCTCACCCCCTTAAGCCTCCCCAAAGACATGAATACAACACTCCCCAGGCATCCCACGGTGCTTAGCATCAGCCGCAAGCACAAACGTCATCGCTGGCATTTCCACTTGGGAAATGTCTCGACAGTCCTGGGCGAGGACCAGTGACTCTTGTCACTTCACGGCCATCAGCTCAGGTCCAGAGCCTGTCCTGCAAGCCAGGCTCCTGCCAGCTTTAGCCGGTCTGTGCCCAGTAACTCCATCTCATGCTCACCATGGCATCTAAGTTGGAGCTTTTTCTCCTGCAGTGGGTTTGAACCTCTTTTCAATATTGGGTATGACTAGCAAATCTTAATTATCTGTATTTTGAGCTATTTTCTATTTTGGTGATAAGTTTTAGTGCTTTCTCTACATACAGTATTTTATATAACACAACTATATATATCTATATATCTTTACAGGGTTGGGCAGCCCAGGGCCGTCCCACCAATGTGTTGTAGAAATATTTCACTAAATATGAAAGATATTTGATTATTTTATATGCTATGAGTTTGGTATTTTGGTACTTCTTTCTTTCTGTGCTTATTACTGTGCTAAATGTAAAATTAAATCTAAATAAAGTTTAACTGTTATTACTGTTTATTTGCTTGTACCCTGGATATGCCAATTATTTGTTTTCAGGGCACTTCTCTATTGCGAATGAGAGTTCATTTCAGGCTTCACCCTGGTGTGGCTCCACAGCACTTTTGTGCTTCTGTCAGGAATTGCTGTCAGACCGTAGGGACAGTGGCAGCACAGACACACTGACCAGGCAGGCTAAATGGCACGAGGCACTTGGGGTAAAATGGGAGCATTTGAAATCCCAGCCTTTTGTTGCTGTGCCTCTCCCTCCCAAAGAAGATGTGAGATCCAGCATGTGCTGCTTTGAGTTTTACCCTTTGGAAAGATGAGTTTGTTCCTGCCGTGCTTGGCGAGCTTGCTGGGGCAATGCCAGCCAGCGCAGGGGAATGTGAAGGAGACTTTGAAAATTTTATGAAGCTAGGAAAAGACAGTGGTCAGAGCAAAAGACAGGTAAGTCATGTGTGCAACAGCTACACGAGCAAAGACAGAGGAGCAGAAGCCCAAGACCAGCATCTTCCCATGCAGATTTAGGGGCTTGCTGCCTCTGCCAAGGTAGGCTTGAGGCTGTCAGTAGTAGCTGGCAGAGAATGGCTGCCAGACTCCCAGTTCATGTCTGTCTTTCATTGTACGTGATGCACCCGAGGCCATGTGGGCAGGCAGTAGCAGAGGAGGAGCACCCGGGGCTGTGCCCTGAGGCTCCCCACGACCCCACCACCTTCCTCCCCACATCTCTCTAGGCAGCTGTGGAGCAGACTGTCCAGTTTAATGCTTTTGGAACTGGCCACTCTGCAGCAGCCCTTGCTGCTGATCCCAGTGGAAAGTCAGGGAACGTTGCCAGGAGTAGCCCTACAGCAACATTATTCACACGCATTTTGTATCCTGCTGAGATCCACCAACATTTTTTCATTGCCTCTGCCAGCAGAACAGCTGATTAGACAAGACCCACTGAAGCATCTCTCCATAGCTATCTACAGGGTAATCTGTTATGAATAGTTCTCCGGGGAGGTCCTTTTTATAGGCTTTTCTATTACTGTTTTGCTGATGATAATGTGATGCTCAACATGCTGTGAAAACAAAACTGATTCATTTGTCTCAGAAGCAAATAACTAGATTACTTAATGTAAACATACATTTTAGGGCTGTATGTTGCTTGGTTTATTTGATGGGGCAAAGGTCAGTTGAGGTCTGTATTGCTTTATCACCTGCTTGCTTCACAGGTGGAGGTGAGGTACTGGGTTTCCATCAATTGAAAGTCTGCTCCTTTGCATAGAGCTGAGTTTTCACTTTTTTCCCTTTTTCATGGGCTGTGCACTGCTTGGGCTAGCTCAGCCATGTGCTGGTCTCCTCCTCCTCCTCTGTTAACAACCACATCACTGACGGAAGGCTACAGACTCTGGAGATGACACTGAAGGTACTGGTGACATTTCACTAGAGAAGGCATTAATTAAAAGGTAATTGATTTAATGATTTCCTTACCAGAGTGGTGCTGCCACCGTTTTCCCAGGATGAGCCTTCATCACTCTCAAAGTGGGTGTGAAGCCAGTCAACAACCTAAAAATGCCGGGAGTTTAGGAATAACAGGAAGCCAGGGCAGCAGGAGAACCAGCTGGGAGGATGCTGGGGGGGTCTTTCTCTGCAGATAGGCAGGGCTAAGTACCGCTGCTACCTGCAACCCCGCGGTGCACAGCTGGCCACCCTGTTTTCCAGGTGTTGCCAGCTGCAGAGCATCTCAAAGGCAATGCAGACAAAGGCAGTGCTGAAAAATACTGCTAAAGGAAAGAGAGTCATAGAATCATGGAATCATAGACTCATAGAATGGCCTGGGTTGAAAAGGACCATAGTGATCATCTAGTTTCAACCCCCCCGCCATATGCAGAAGTATTGACCCCTATGTTCTCAATGAGAAAACCAATATATTTTAAAGTGTTGCTATAAACCCCAGTCCTCTGTTTCCACAAACAGATCAGAGAGAGCAAGGCGAGTGAGCAGGCAGTCGATGGCTGTCAAACTGTCCTGGTTTTGGTTTCAGCTGGGACAGAGTTAATTTTCTTCCTAGTAGCTGGTATTGTGGAGTGTTTTGATTTTAATTATTAAAATAATGTTGAAAGCACACTGATGTTTTAGTTGTTGCTAAGTAGTGCTTACACTACCACAAGGACTTTTCAGCTTCCCATGCTCTGCCAGTGAGGAGGTGCAGAAGAGGCTGGGAGGGGGCGCAGCCTGGACCGCTGACCCAAAGGGATATTCCATACCATATGACATCATGCTCAGTATATAAACTGGGGGGAGTCAGCCGGGAGGCAGCGATTGCTGCTTGGGACTTGCAGGATGTCAGCCAGCAGGTGGTGAGCAATTCCACTGTACATCACTCATTTTGTATATTCTTTTATTATTATCATAATTGTTATTATTTCTTCCTTTGCTGTACTGTTAAACTTTCTTTATCTCACCCCGTGAGTTTTCTCACCTTTGTTCTTCTGATTCTCCTCCCCATCCTACTGGGGGTGGGAAGGGCGAGCGAGCGGCTGCTGGTGCTTGGTTGCCAGCTGGGGTTACACTGAATCATGGAGAACAAGGGCAAACAGGCTCCATCTGAGAAATTCTGCAACACCAGATGGCTCTGGCTATTAACTTGAAAAGAGAAAATGTAATGGGGGTGAATCATCGGTCTTCCCTGGATCAAAAACCCAAAAAACACGTCAAAATCCCGGGGTGGAAGACAAAGCCCAGCACGAGTGCATTGCAGCCAAGTGAGCTGTTTTTATCCAGGCCGGTAGAAATCAGGACACACAAAAAATGATGCTACTAGGCTTTTCAGGTGCTAGCAGAGAAGGAGAAAACCCATAATTGGGCAAAAATGTGATTTGGAGCTGGTGTAACAGGGAAACTGGGTCTCAACAGTGCAGGTGTCTGAGAATCCAGTGAAGCAGGTCTGCTGTGAGCGATGCCCTGGAAAGGGCTGTTTGGCCTGCCGGCTCGGAGAGTTTAGCAATGAAGTCTTTGGATTTTAAGCTTCTACTCACAGAGGGCTCCTCTGCTGAAAGCATCATGACACTTTTTGGTTTAATCTTCAATGACATTTTTCAGATTGACTTTTCAGGCTAACAGAAGGGGAAAATGGGCTCTTGTTCCTCCAGAAGGAGACGACAGTGTATTTTTAAAAACAAATTATGTATGAGGGCTAATTAACTTGGCATTTACAGCTTAGTATTCTCCTAGATAAATTTGCTCCAACTGAGACCACATGTTGTTGCAAGAAAGCTTCTGCTTAGCATCTCTTTCCTCCTGCTGCTTTGTATGCTGTGATATTAAGGTCATGAGCCATCTTCCAATGCCCTCTTCAGTGCCTTGCAATTAAGTAATGAGTAAAGCAAAGATCCCAGGTACGGTTTAGCTGAGATATCTGTCAGGGGCTCCTTACCATCCTGGTCAATGTTTTGACAGCTAGAAAGAGTCTAGGGGGACAGGCTCCTAGAGGAGCTTGCTACAGAGCAGTGATTGAAGCAGTGGGGATGCCGTAGTTTCTGCTCACTGTAGACAGGAGCTCTGAAAAGGTCATCCTAATGGGGGGAAGGAGACCACACAGGTGAGGAATTTATCTCCTCTGCCAGTGCTAAGGCCTTGCAAAATAATTTGCTCTCTGAGCATGCTGTGGTTGTGGTTGGCAGGATGGGGGGACAGACAGCCTGGATGTGTGGGCAGGACAGGGCAGGCAAAAAATTCTTGTCCCTGCTGCCACAGGACACCTGCCCTGCCACAGGAGCTCCAAAATCCTGTTTGCTTGTGCTGTGTGTGTGCTTTAGGGGTACGCAGCCCAATGGGGCAGCTCTCGCTCCACTCAGCAGGGAAGTGCAGCTGAAGAGAGAAAGCCTATGCTTGTTTTCACAAGCAGTGGTGACTTTATGTTGACATTATTTGGGTGTTATTTAACCTGCAGCAAAGTCCTCCCTCTCTTGCCAACATCAGCTTCCACCCCAGGGAGCATCCTCTGCCCCCAGGAGAGCATCCAACGGTGCAATACTGGGAATTCATGGATTACCTAGGTAGTGATGGAAAAGAAGGGAAAAGGGGTTCACCTGGACCTATGCAGAGAGCGCCTAAGCACAGTGGCAGCTGAAAAAAACTTAGAAAAATCACCAACATAATGAATCACTGTAGTCTGTCCGAGGGGGGAGTTAATAAGATGCTCTCATTCAAAAATTGTATTAGAAGACACCGATGGCAATGAGCCCACATGAGTTGCTCTCCCCACACTTCCGCTCTCTGCCATCCCAAATTGAGTTAAGGTGGTCCAGATGCGCCTCTTATTGCTTTAGAAGAATAATATGGCTCATTTTTTCCTGAGAGTCACAGGTAACTACTGCAATACAGGGCAGGCACAGCAAAGGTAATGCCCCATGCTCAGTGGTGTGAACCGCCACAGCCTCAGGGAGGTTGGTGGGTGATCCCCAGGGGTGCAGCTGGGGAAGAGAAAGTCTCAGGACCCGCTTGACAGGTATGAAATGCACCAGCCATGAGACTGGTTTGTGGGAGCGCTGAAGGTGTGCATGACTACCTGTTCGTATGCAAACCAAAACCTTGAATTTCCTTCACTCTTTTAGAAATTTCTTAAGTTCTAAGCCTGAATTGACACATTTACAAATAACCAGGTCAGTTATTTATGTTTCCCACTGTTCCCACAATACCAAACTATAAACATAAGTTGTGGTGGTGAGTAAACAAACGAACTAGCCCAAAAAGACACATACACAAAACCCAAACATTCAGTTTTAAGGCCCAGAAGCTCTAATCAGGACTCTGGTATATTAAATATCATACAAACAGA
This sequence comes from Pterocles gutturalis, assembly GCF_000699245.1. Classification (NCBI taxonomy): domain Eukaryota; kingdom Metazoa; phylum Chordata; class Aves; order Pterocliformes; family Pteroclidae; genus Pterocles; species Pterocles gutturalis. Next base: position 7,289 of record NW_010103108.1, on the reverse strand, counting down.
ACAGACTGAGTGTCCAGCTTCTGAGGCTGGTGAGTTAAAATTAGGGCAACTTGGCTAGTGAAGAAGACAAACAGGAGGACAAAAGGAAGGACACGATGAGGTTTTAGTAGAAATAACTGTGTGCAAAAACACTCCCTAAGAGACTGGTGTTAGCAGCTAACCCCCTCACACAGCCCCTGTGTGGAACGCGCTGCCTGCCAAAGCCCAGCACAGCTGCATTCAGGCGGATGCAGAAGCAGCCTCCCAGAGAGTGTTGCTCAGAGCAGACTGCCTCCAGGTTGGGTCTCAATCTACAGGAAGAAAAGCAAGGCTATGCATTTAGGAGAATCACCTGTGTGTATTTATTGAGCTCCCCGGAGATGCACCTGGCACCACTAAACCACAGGCTGGCCCAAACCACTTTTGAAAAAAGCCACCCCACTCCATCTGGAAAGGGCTCCGAATTTCAGTCTTTTTCTTGACGCAGCAAAGCTCCTTTCTGCCCTTGAGCTGAGAGAAGCGGGTGCTCTTGTCAGGCAGTGGACAACCAGAAGCACATCTCAGAAGCACATGATGTACTGGGCTTTCTGGAGACTGCTAATGATGTTTAATTAATTTTCATTATCAGTGCATGCAATCTTTGGGCTTTCTGTGCATCTGTCTTATTCAGAGTTGGCTTTTCTTTCTTAGTTAAATGGCAGCTTCTACAGACAGTGATCTAATTGTTCCTCAGCACCTGCTTGAAGCCATTGAAGTTACGAATGGGCATTGTGTAATTTGCAGAACACGCAATCTGGTCTTTAAGGCTGAGATCAAATAAATGGAATAGCAGATTAGCCAGCAACTGAATGAAGTGAAAGGTAACGTGCAGGCTGATCACAGAAATGCTTGGGCTGGGCAACACTGAATAATGGAACAAATCAAAACATGCATGTTACAGTCACCAGGCGGCAGGATGAACAGCCTTTGAGCAGATACCCTGAGCTCATAATGTACAAACCGCTTTCTGCCTACCAGGGCAACAAGTTCTGCAGTGGATTTTATACCGACTCTTCGCAGTGCTGCAAGACAGCCGCAGCAGCCAGGGCACGATGAGTTCAGTTCCTGCTGGCAGGGCAAACGCCCAGGATGGGTTATGTGCTGTCACCTACGGGCCTGCCAGCATCCTCCGAAGCGGTGTGGGGAGCACCTCATGCTGAGCCTTGTGAGGGGTGAGCCCGGCTCTCGAGTCGGGGTCATGCAAGCCATCTGAGCCATGCACAGGGCGGCGCGGGGTGCAGGATGCTTGGAGGGCTGGGTTGGAGGAGGGTGGATGGGATCCAGCTGGCTGTGCTGCTGGGGACTCGCTGCCCCAGGACATCAGTAGTGGTGAGTCAGCCCGTCGCCCACACCCCAGCCAGCCTGTCCTTGGCACGGCCATGGCTGTGCCGGCACGCAGCACTGGCCAGCCCCTGGAGCTGTGCACGTCCCAGAAAGGGGATAACCTCAGCAGTGGTCAGCTGCATGTTCCTCTCAGTCAGGCGGGCTTGGGAAGCCCCTCTGCGGTCTCCAGCCTTTCGGTGAGTTCCAGTAAGGATCCCAGGCCTTTCTGGGTTATCAAGCTTAATCTTGATTCCCTCCTATCCTGGTAGCAACATGTACTTGTGGGGGCAAATACTGAAAAGGTCTTCCTCTCCACAATAATTAGCCCAAGTGACTCCTTGCCATCTACTACATGAAATCAAGAGTTACCTGAATTGTTGTTAGGTTTTAATTCACTTCAGCGTACATGGAGAATCAGGCACACTGTGCCCAGTACCAAAGAAAGCAAATATAGTCCCTGGAGCAAAACCAAAACTCATTCCTGACATTACTGAGCAGCAGCACGCAGTGTACGATGGCAAACGAAGCTCAGTCATCTCCCAGCGTCTGGGTGGTGGGGAGCTTAATGCTCTGGGCTCTGACAATCAAAATATCACTATTTCAAATAGATCTTTTTTTTTTCCTTGTAAAACACTTTTTGTTAATGGAAGGGAGAGGCGCTGTCTGGGGAGGAAGGCTGCAGCCTGGGCAGGGCTGTGGGATGCGATGAGGCTGTCGGGGGAGCTGGCAGGGAGCTGCTTTGCAGGGTGTTGTCATGGGAACAGAGCAAGTAGGGCATCCACCGCAGCATCTTCCGCACAAACTCTGGTGATGTGGCACAAAATCAATGCTGTTCAGCAGCGCTTGGAGAGCCAGCTATTGGGTTGTCGCTAGTAGAGATTTAATCTGAATGAGATGCAAAGGCCAGAACCTCCCTTTGTGTGACAGCGGTGTCACTCCTCCCGATCCCAATGGAGCAAGACTTTACGCCCTTTGTGTGACAGCGGTGTCACTCCTCCAGATCCCAGTGGAGCAAGACTTTACACTGAGTGAGCATCTCGACACAGATGTCAGAGGGAAAGGACTGACATTAAAAATACCTGGTGGAACCACAATTTCTTCTAAGAACCCCCTGAAATGAGGTCATGTTAGAAACCAGTTACTGAGGGCCTGGTTTGTTTAGATGACTTCACCTGATTTTTCACTGTTTGTGCGCATTGTAACAGCCTATGAATTTGGCATCCGTCAGGATTAATGGCTAAAGACAAAGGGCTGAGCCCAGTGTGTACGTCACCGTGGTGTACAGGCTGGGAATACAAAATACTGCCATAGTGTCAATATTTGTGGTCATCTGAAGTATCTGATTCCCTTTGCACAATGCCATCTCTGGATGCAACTTACCTCCTCGGTGCAGGTCTACATAAGTGGAATTATCAGAATTTTCTTTATGTTCATGAGAAACACCTTATGTGATACTGGGGTTGCTAGGGATAAGCAATGGTTAAGAATGGTTTCCCGGATAGAGAAGAATATGGAGATTCCTGCTCTTGCAGTTATAAGGAATTATATATCTAAAAAAAAATAATATTGTTAGTGCTACACCGCGGAGACCAGTGAAAGTAGAATCAAATGCAATAGGTAAGTCAAGATCTGAGAAAGGTTTAAAATGCTAACTGAAAAAAAGTTAAAAGAGCAAAACTCAATTCATTGCCTCCAAGCTTTCATTTATCTTGCCCAGGTCTGCTGACAAAGTAAAGAGCTCCTAATTAAAGCAGGCATCTGCAGTATAACCACATCACTGCCGCTGACCCTGCCCAGCAAGATGCTGAGCATGTGCTCCTCATTTCCTATCAACACCGAAGTGTGAATGAGGGGCCCACATCCACCCAGGGCTCGCTGGATGTCTGCTTTGGAACACCGACCGAAATAGCAGGGAAGGGAAGAAAATGGAGCCAATGCATGGAGGGGTTCCCAGTTTACTTCTTCAGGTTATTGATTAAAGCCCCTCTGCTTAGCAACAAGTTTGAAAAAAGTAATGATGAACTACCACAAAAGGGCCTGTAGTTGTATTGTAACCATAGTCTTGCCTTGCCCTTAACACATCTCACACTGGCTATGGCGTTTCCAGGCAGGCTGCAGCAAAGACTGGAACGAAATGGCTGGCACTGGGCACAGCGTGTTGTGGATGCACAGCGACTTCACTTTTAGTGCTGATCCCTTTGAATGCAAAACAGGGAGCACAGATTTATTAGTGTAATCCCAATGGATTACTCTGTATGGGGAAGAAACTCTGGTCCTTTTGGGCACAGGTGCCTCCACACAAACATGCCTTTGGCAAAAGCTCTCCTGGGGAGAGGGAGTAGAAGACAAAATGTGCAGCGGTGTCAACCTTGTCTCTCCCATGGGCAACGCACCCAGGGTGCCCGAGGTCCTGCCAGGTCAGGCAGAGACTGGATACAATTTGGATTAAATAAACAAACACAGAGGCTCTTCATGCTGCAAGGGATGAAGTCAGAGTTGTAGACTTACAGACAGTGGTTAACCAGCTGATGCCCGCTTCTCATCTACAAGCTGCTGTTCCTTGTATTTGCAGCACATCTCCCTTGGTGAAGGAAAGGACACGCACCAGGAATTGCACTGGTAAGAGTGTGACATATGTCACTAATTGAAACCATATGTAGGACACGGCATGCTCCCCATGCATGTGATATGGGGAGCCAGCTGGTACCAGCAAAACGCTCTAGTGTGCGAGATACCGACTGACCTTGTGTTAACAGAGGGGGTCCTTGAACTCTTACAGCCTGCAGAAAAGTCAAGAGTGGATTCACTGAGACAGAAAGATAAAATAGATGCAGAGCTCTTTCAGCACTTCCCTCCGTTTGCTTCATACCATAAATATCAATACAAATATAGAAATACAGAGGTAAACAATTTGTCCACCTTGTCCTTTCCATACACATATATTTCTGTTGTGAAAGGCTTTACGTAACTTCTAACAGCAGATTGAAAAATAATGCCTGGGTTATGGAAGGAAGCCACCAGCCATTACATTGCATTACTGTAATGGGTCTCTGAGATGAACTATATTTGGAAAGCTTGCTTTTATTGCAAACCTTGGACTCCATCCACCCCCCGGCATCAATTTCTCTTTGCATTCTCCAGAGACCAAAGACCATGAGGCCAGAATACCAGGTAGACCTGAACAGAGCCACCGGGGTTTTGGCCCAAAACAGAAACTCATGAAACAAAACTGCACTGCTTAAGGGATGCGGTACCAGTGACAGAATGTATCCAAACAGATGCTGGTGACTGATCTGCTGAAAGGTGAATTTCTCATTAGCTTAGAGCAATTGACATTGTAATTAATTGCTTCCCACACTTCTTTGATAAGTAATAACAAGTGCTGCCATCATTTCAATTTTTTAACTGAACATAGGGAAGAGACAAAAGAGAATCTGTATTTACTTTGTTTTTCTTTCTGTGCAAATGTCACATTGCTCTCATGCTGGTAATGACTGCAGAAGTGCTGATTCTATTACTTATTTACATAATCCCTTCAGATTTTTCTTTTATATGTTTTATTGGTAATGAAAAGATTTTCTCAGTTGAGAAAAGGAAGGGAAGCAGGCAAGTTCTGAATGTGAATAGGCTGAACTGACATAAAAAGATGGTAATTTGCATTAGTAAGAAATAATCATAATGCAGATGACTAAAGTTATGGTAAATACTGTCTACCCTACCTGCCCAAGGAACATCCACCCCGGGAAAGCGAATGCGCATTCACTGCAGAGTGTGAAGCAAGCCTACACGAATTGTTTGGCCCAGCATGGTACAGTGCAATGTTATTACCACTTAGCAGATAAAATTATTTTACATGGCAAAGGTTTTAAAATACTCTTTACTCGCACGTGAGTCAGTGCAGCACATAAGGAGGAGCAGAGACACGGCTTAGTGCACTGTTGGCTGGAGGGATGATGTGACTCCAGGAAGGCTCCTGCAAGAGGAAAGGAAAACCAGAAGCCCACTCTGCACACATATCACCTGGAAATATAAAGCTCTTTATAAGCTATTTTTGTAAAATGTCTGAGCAGAAAAGATATGCCCCTGGAATGGCTCCCCCCCCCCCCCCCCCCCCCCCCCCCGGGGCCCCGGGCTGTGCCCCCCCCCCCCCCCCCCCCAACACCTGGGGGATGTGCTGCATCCTTCATGGCACAGTCTTGCCTTTTGCTCCTGACAGCCCTGCTCAGGCTGTGCCCCGACAGCACAGGGGGGTTTGCTGTGCCCCAGAGCTCACTCCTGTGGGGTGGGACCAGGATTTTGTCCTCCCCAGAGCCTCAGAAGCAGAGCCTTTGAATGATCAAAGGACCTGTCAGCAGCTCTTAAGGGGAACTAGTTGTGTGAGTCTGAATGATGGAGGCCAATACAACAGAAGCTACAAAACTGTAAAAAGCTTGCTTCCAATGCAACACAGTGCACTGACAGCAAAATACAGGGTTTAGCTTAGACAGGCCAGCGCACAGTTGCACCTCTCAAAACAAATCTTGTTATTAAAGCACATTCTATGTTATTTTAAAAAAAGCAAATTAGATGTGAGAGCTCAGCTCCATTAACCTGAAGAAGGTTGGTCCGGTAAGGCCTGAGCTACACACTACTAAAGCTTGAATGACACAGATTAACCTTCCAGAGCTCTTTTGAAGATGAAACCCATCTTCAGCCCTTATGGAAGTTCAGATAGCTGAAGAGCAGCTGTAAATGGGGATGTTATGATTAAGGCAATCATTTAATAAATTTTTTCCTTAAAATCACACTTCCTTTGAATTTTTAAACTTTTTTACAGGTTTTGTGGGGCATTTTTTTGTTTGTTTGGGGTTTGGGTTTTTGGGGTTTTTTGTTGTTGTTGTTGTTGTTGTTTTTTCCAGTGGTTTAACAGTATCACTTCTGATACTAGTGTGCTGATAAAGAAATTTTTTTTAAAAAAAGTCTAAATTATAAGATAAAAATGTCCAGTACTTTTTTTTTTTTAATAATTCATTTGTCAGTTTTGCTTACTAAATTACTGCTTACTGTTTTCTAGGGGAAGAAGCACCAAGAGCCTGTGGCTCACAAGTTCCTGTTTCTTTTTTTGGTGTCCCTGGATTTGAGGAAGTTCCAAGACTGAACTTGAAGGTCCCAAAGGCTGCTTCAGCCATCTAAAAGAAAGTGCATTTGTTACCTGTGTATTAGAACTCTTGAGTGTGTTAGAAAATTAGTGTCTGACTATTTATTAGCGATCTTTTCCTACACTGAGCTGTTCCAAATGCAGTGATGCCTTTGGAACTGCACATTATTTACCTCAGCTCAAAACCCAATCCGTGTTTTTCTAAAGATTCAGCATGTTTTTCAACTCAGCAGTCGCTTCGCCCATCACAGCCTCTGAGCATGGGCACTGAGGAAGCCACGAGCCACCTTCACGCTTCAGAACACCGTCACTGCGGATACAGTCATTAAACAGCCAAATTGTTTGGCTAAGCCTGAAACCTGGTCTATGCTCATTATACGCAGCTGGCAATCTTCCCTGAGTTTTAAATAAAGGTGTTTCGTGTTTCCATAGCTACTCGAGCTCCTTTCCCGCGAGGCCTGGTGCAGAGGCAGTGTCACACAACTCGCTGCACTAAAGCAGAGCAGCGGCGGGACTGAAAGCGCGCTGCATCCCTGCAGCTCCTGTGATCTTACAGCTGCTAGCGAGGGGCTGGGGAGGCAGGGAGGGAACAGAGCAGCCTTCCGTGATGTACGGTCTCGCTACTCACCAGTTCAGGACAGAAAATGAACGTTAAGAAAGGCAGAAGGTATAAAAAAGAGGAGAGGGGATAAGCGGGCTGAGCGGGCAGCCTGCAGCTCCGCTGGCAGCGTGTCACAGCGGCCGCGGTGCTCCGAGCGCTTTCCCCGGCCCGGCCCGAGCGCCCGCTGGGTACCGGCTCCCCGCGAGCACC
>NW_010103107.1:72474-85396 GCF_000699245.1 Pterocles gutturalis | reverse complement strand
ATAAGCTTTTGAGGAGCTGTGCTGAAGGAGGGAGGACGAGCCGCAGGGCAGAAGCAAGGGCAGAAACCGGGGCTTGTTCATCACTCAGACCACCACTTCTCATTCCAGGACTAGTTATGCGAGCTGTTCATTTGAACTGGCAGCAGATTTTTCATAAAGACATCTCAGAACACCAGTCAGCCCCAACGTTTGCCATGGAGTTTAGTTTTCATATTACTAAAACCTTATAGCGAAGGTTTCCCGTGCAGGTCTTGCTTCAAGCTTTGCAGCAGTGACATTCAGTGCTAGTGGAGAATACACTCACTCCAAGGGGCAAAGGGAGGAATATTCCTACTGTTAAGCATCCTGTGCTTGGCCTTAACTTCTTCACAGCATAGGACACTAAGAAACATTGGGGTCACATCCATAGGATTTGCAGCATCTTTCCTGTCCGTGTATGTGACAGAACTACCTAGAGCTTTATGCAGGAGCAAGGTATTACTGTTGATGATACTGAAACTGTTTCTATGACATCTTCTTTCAGTCTGGAATGGATTTATTTTATCCCTAAGAGCTTCAGCTCACTCTCTCTTTATAAAGATAGTTCAGCTGAAGGGGTTACCACTCTTCATCAAATCCTCCCTGGACAGGTTGCATTTCCCTTCTGAAACCATAGCCAGCTGTTGAAAACAGCTTCTTCCGATTTTTTTTTTTTTTTTTTTCTAACTGGAAAAAACCCTTTTGAACCCTGAAGGTGCATCTTTAGAAGACGGATGGCAAACTCTGAATTCATTCACTTGTTCTGCACATACACCTCTTCAGGCATCACATGGTCCTTCTCTACTTATTTTCAGCTCTTTGTTCAAGCCTCTTATTTCATATTTCAAAAATAAAAATATTCAAGAACCAACCCTGTGAAAGGACTCTGCTTGTGTCTCTGCTGTTTGCAGAGGGATGCCTTGCAGACAGACCACCTTAGCAGTGTTTGGAGCAGAGCTCCTCTCGCATCACTTCAGATCCTCCTCAGCTGACTCACCCACTCAGTCTAGCGGGTTCCTAAACTCTCTGGGAAGTGACCCACAGGCCCAAGGGTAAAAGAAGAGCAAAAAACAGGAGAAAGATTGCTGTTCTTTGTTCAGACTGCCTAATTATAGGTGGTACTTTTACACACAGGCACAAGATGTTAATGTCAAGGAAGCACATTTCTGTCCTGTATCTTCCCTTACTTATTCTGCACTCTAAGGATACAAGAGAGAGCAACTCCTACATGCAATGTATATATCTGTAGATATGTGCGAGAGATTTTTAACAAAAAGAGGATGACAGTTGCCACAGGAAATTATGAATCCATGCATATATACACACACTCAAACACATACCCTGAGCCTTTGAGACCTTTCAATTTCTTGAAGGAAATGCTTCCAAGAAGGGTGATGCTTCTCCGTTAGCTCTTGCTCGAACCAAGAGCTCAGCAGCAAAGAAGGGGGTGAATATGCACCCGAGCCTGCCTCACGAGCTCTGATCTAAGAGAACATGTCAATTTGTGATGTGGGAATGTGAATAAGTTGTCCTCGAGTAAGCCGTAGCACAGCTACTCTAGTAAACACGCATTTACCCTACAGTTGATGCAAGGCAGCACACAGGGAGGGATAACTACTTCATATGACAATTACAAGCACCAGCTTTTCTCTACAAGAGGGCAGAGTGGGGTTTCATTTCTACTCCACCCTAAATATAGCTACCAAAGAAATGAAGCAGTTTCGTCCAAGGTCCAGGCACTCTCAAAATAAGTTAAGACTCTCGAGCTTTTGTTGTCCTCCATAACTGCACAATTGCTACATAAACAATCAGTTTAGTGCAGGGTGGTTCAATCAATCTGGCCCTGGGAAAATGTTAAGTAATAACAGTTCTGTGCAAGCTGCAGACTAGTGTCTTTATTAGAAGCCTACATCAAAGCCCATGCCTGGTCCGGTCTATTCATGCTGCCGCTCTCATTTTAAATGTGCTCGTACACCGAAGAATCCTGACGGATTGGAGCCGTAGGAGGTAAACCAGCAGATTGAAGAAGTTAAATGTATTTCTTTACTAATGGGACTGATGCTGTTCAAAGTTCCCATAAGAATTCAGCATGAAGATCTTCCTAAGCTCCTGGGTTTTATAGCCTTCGTGATCATTCAGCCTTTAAGCAGATACAAAGAAAATTTTTTTCTCCCTCTCTGAATATATCTGTCTCCTCAGGAGCAAGTGAAAGACTTTTATAGAAAACTTGATAAAATTCCTGAGACAGCTCATTAATTCTAGTCACTTCAGTGATGACTTCCCCACCACCTGCTTAAGCCTTATGAACCACAATTAGACACCTTTGCCATAAGCTTTTGAGGAGCTGTGCTGAAGGATGGAGGACGAGCCCCACCACTTGTGGCACTCAAAGATGTTATAGATTGCCTTAGTAAGAACAAATCCTATTCATTAGCCACTTCCCTGCACTTGCATATTAATATTGTCTAGCCTTGTTAAATATAGAAACCTATTCTCTTTTAATCTGTTTTTAACAGGCATTTTTTTTCCTAAGGGTAGCCACAAAACAATTGACAATGAGTTATCCCACCTCTGAAAAGTTTGAGGTTCCCCAGGCAGTCTCCTGTTGCTGCTGGGGAGCTGGGGCAGGCCAGTTAGCTCTGCAGATATGGTGCTCGTACCCCTGTTTTGGTGGCAAATTTAGAAACTTCTGCACTACACACCCTCTTCTCCACTTCTGTGGAGACATAATTTAAACAGCAGAATTCTTATCTCCATTTCATGTGGGCTTATAAACAGGATCCAGTGGCGAGAATAAGAAATGATAATCACAAACGGGGCAAGCAGTGGGTGCAAAGGACCTTGCAGCATCCCCCCAGCTTCTCAACCAACAGCACAACCCAGCCAAACACCATCAATACTCTCAAGTAACTCAAAACCAGAAAGACTTGGCGGTAGCAGCAGCAGGTAACTTGCTACCAAAGAAATCCTCATTCTGCAGGGTAAAGAGAGTTCTGTTAATTTATTTGACTAAAACAAGAGCAGGTTGAAATCGCTCAGCTGTGTTTTATTGAACGAGGTTTTTCATGTAAACAGAAATATTGAAGGACCTTGGGGAGAGGAGGTGTACTGAAGAAAATGTTGCTTTCTTGGCAACAGAAAACTTAAAACTTTGGAGGTTTCCATGAAAATGAGACCACTTGTGCTGTTGGCTACACAAGGAACAGTGTTGTACTCTGAAATAGGAAATGGGGTTTCAATCTTTTTTATCAGCTTCCAAGAATAATTGCTTTACAAGAATCTAATCCTTTCAGAAATCCAGCACAAGTATTTCCCTCTTGCATCTTGCAATAGCAAACCATTCAGCCAAAGATGATACACAAAAACCTAGCAACTAATTTGAGCTAATTCAGTCATTCTGACAAGGCTGCGGGAAAAGAATTGGAGACAGAAGAATTACAGGGCAACTCTCAGATACTGAGCGGCGGCCAAAACCTCCCCCTGGTACTGGCAACACACCATAAACCAAGAGCAGTTCAGACCTATGGCTGCTACACTCCTTGGTTGTTGGTGTGACAGCGTTTTCAATATTCATTATAATGAGGAGTTTCTGCTGAGCTCTTAGTGCTGTTGATAGGATGAGCCCAGGTATAGTGTATTTTCTGAGAATAACTTTGGCAAAAAATCAGCATCTGTTGCAGCTTTTTGACAACTTATAATTAAGGTTGGAACTGCAGTCAAGTGTTTTCAGACAGGAGAGCAAGTAATCCCCCAGGTTCATCCAGGGGGGCAGCACCCTCCCCATCTGAAACCCCGTGGAGAAGAGAGCGTTCCCACCACTCAAGTACCTGCAGAGCATGTGCATGAGGGGAAAACGCATTTTTTTCCTTTAAGAAAAAAAGCCTTCAGTTTTTCTATCCTTCACAATCTCTAGTGATTTTCTCCATGCTAAAAATACACCAAAAATCCCAACTCTCACACAGCGTTCCTGCTCAGCTCTATTCTGACAGTGAAACCCAGAGTCCCCGCGTGCCCAGCCCTGTGTGCCGGAGCCCCCATGGTGAGCACTGCATTTCGGTGTTTAATTCTGCACTGTGAGTGACCTCTACTTTTTTTATACTGGCTCAACACACAACACAACCGTGACAAAAATCCTTTTCCTCCTCTTTTAGGAGCTGACTTGCTTCCCATCCTCAGTCCCTGTGCTGTCTGCTTGATTCACTCTAGAGACAGCTCAAATGCTATCAACAGTGGACCGGGTCCTCTGTGTTCTCAGGAGCCAGCCCCTCGTGAGGCTGCACAGACAGCTCTGGGACAGCAGAAGTAGATTCAGCATCCTTTAAATCAATGCTGACCAGCGCTGGTACAGCTGAACACACCCTCAACAAATTTCGCTGCTATGTTGATGCAAGGCTGACATAAATGAGACCAGAAATGTGATTCATCACTTGTAGAAGCCACTTCGCTGTGTTTTTCAAGAATCCTGACACTCTCTCAGATGAATTTTTCCAAGAAATCAATTATCCACTACCTATTACTTTTATCAAAACAGGTTTCCAGTGATGTAAATCATTGTCACCTTGCTGAAGCCGGTAGCACCAAGCCCATCTGCACAAGCTGGGCAAGCCGCCTATCTCCTGTTAGGATGGATGACAATTTATGAACCTTGTACAGCTGACAGACATTTATGGAGGATAATTACAGAGACTGCAAGAATATCTGTTACTTTGACATGTTAATGGTTTCTTTTTAATTAGATACACAGGCACAGGGGTGATTGCAGATAATTCAGTTGTTGCTGAGCTAACGTGTCTCTACCAGGACAGGTCCCCAGATGTACTTCACTCTGCACCAAAGAGCCATCCATCAAGTATGGGGAAGCAATTCAAGCAAGACCAAGGCTGGGAACACAATCCATGAAATAAAACTGAGCCTAGGTGTCTTGTTTGCCACAACCTGCCCTGTTTATGGTGGTTCCCAGCCTGACCCAAGCCCCCTCCCAGCTGGAAGCAGGTGGATGTGGCACAGGGCAGCCAGTGCTACAGGGCTTGGGGGTACATGGGCTGCAGCAGGGAAAGGAGGAGAAATATTTGGGGTGAGGTGGGTCCCTGGCAGGTCATGGTGAGCTGATTAACACTGCACATGGGGGACATGCAGTTGTGCACCAAGGGCTGCAGGTCTGGGAGCTGTGGCACTCACGCCTTTAATTATTTAAGCTGAAATAAACAGCAAAATGCTTTGATTTTGTGAAGCTGTCAGTATTTGGCAGGGTTGGAGCGGGCTGTCAGGCACAGCCGCTGGCAGGGAGCCTGCAGGCACCACCTCACCTCCCAGGGGACGGGGTCCCGCATCCCTCGCTTCTGCGGGAGGCAGCGCTTGCCCTGCCACGGTGCCTCCTGCCCTCAGACCTGCTGCTCCTGTCTTGGGACCACTGAGGATGGAGGTGGCTTTGAACAGGAGATGAGAGCCACTTACGTACTATTTTCAGAATGCATTTGGAAAAATAAACACTTTTGCTTTTGACCTCATATGAATACCTCAAAGAATTACCTTGTCTTTCCACGTAATGTCTGATTCCAACCATGCCTATGTTTAATAACCACCTAGCACTAGCAGTACAGCTTGCTTTGGCAAGCTTTCAAGGTCACTGAGGAGTTAGTTTATGAGGATCCAACTGAAGCTGCAGGTGTCAATGTACATGAAATTATGGTATCTGTATCTTTCCATACAGGCATATTTTTAATGTTAATTCCTTGAAGTCCTTTCTGCAGACGCATCTTATTTTCATATCCTGCAAGCCGTCTTTCACAGAAAGTTCAACCCACTTCCTAGAAAACTGACCAACGAAGGAGCTTCCAATTCTCTCGCCAGACCCTACAGCTGTGATACTGTGTCAGGCCATCTTCCCCATACTCCATTTCCCCAGGAACTTCATCCTTGCAGTCCGCAGTGAATGCCACTGCGTAAAAGAGAGCAGCGAGCTGCGAATTGGTATTTAATCCCTTGTTTCTAGGAGTAGGATGCAAAGTTGGCTGGATTTCCAGAAGCGATGCTGGCTCAATTAGTTTTTCTGGTGTCCCATAGCAATCCCATTGGCACACATTAATCCTCAACACAGACACTATGAGAGAGAGTACAAAACCTTCAGCTTCTTTTTTTTTTAAGCCTAAATGAAGATAATAGAGCATGGCAAGGAAGATCCCAGCTTTGCTGCGATTTAAGGAAAGACGAAACTCCCCTCATCCCACTGCCTGCCTCCAGCAGTCTCCACAAGAAGGGGATCCACTTTGTTTAGCATCAGTCATCCTTGCTCAGAAAGAAAACTTACTTTCATCGAAATATACAATTACTACATGTGGCATTCATAGAAAACAATGCCGTGTTTAGCAATTTGTAGCACTAAACGTTGAAAGGAATTTTCACTGATTGAGTTTGACAACTTTGTCCCCCCTAAAAAATTAAATTTCTTTATGCCGCAAATAGTCTTTAACGGAAGCAGATTTAAATACAAACTGCAGCTCCCTCACACTGTGCTGTAAATCACAAGGGAAACATAATTCATTTGCAACAGTTTTCAACAGGAAAACTTGGCAGTCTTTCAGCAAGTTTCATAATTGCTCTATTTTAAACTTCAGCTTGAAAATGCTCAAGATAGCTTTTAGTTTTATTGAAAGGTTAATTTCGCACCTACAGAAAAATATCAGCTTTCCATTAGATCTAACGGAGTGTTAAATGTGAAAATTACAGTCCCTTCATACAAATGTACAAAGCTCGTTGCATTTTTAACCTGCCTTGCTTTCCCATTCTTTCCCAGCAGAGCCGAGGCACAATAGGCGAGCACGCTGCTGCCGTGGGCGTGACGCCTGCTTGCTGCACCGACATCGATTGCACAAGCTCATGTATTACTCCTGGGTGAGAGCTGCAAGACGGCAGCAGTTGCAGTAATTCGGGTGCTAGCAATGCGGGGTGGTGGGCATTAGCAGCCTATGCTTGAAAAAACACCCATCGCGGAGGTCAAATGGGGACACATCCCTGGGACAAGTGCTGAACAAAAATACTGATTCTTCACAGGTTTATGCCAACATGTCTCAAAAATCACTGTTACACCTCTGGGCTCACCTTATTGTTAGAACAGTGCGAACAGCAGACAAACAAGAAATTTGCCCATCTCCCTTCCCATCCTGTAAGGTGACTTTTCTACTGGGGTGAGACGTGCTGTTGGGGGCCAGACTGCTCCTGTGGCCCCTCTCCCACTGGAGGGGTCAAATTAGGGTGCAGAACTGGGAAAAAAAAACCAAGAAAATCTTTCTGGTGCCTGTGCATTTGGTACAACATCCCATCTCACTGAGCCCTTCGGTCATTCAGGGTGGGGGAAAATCCCCCTGGAGCCACCCTGAACAGCTGGAGGAGCCCCAGGAGGACACTTCCAAGCATCTAGGGCTAAATATCTTGCTGTAATTATTTTGCAACACAGTCAGAACTTCGGCATCCCTTGCCCTAGGCCAGGGTTTGACAAAGTCCCTGGAAACATGATGCTTTCGCAGCCTGGATTTTGCAACCTCCGCTTCCACCCCTGCTTCTCAGTGATTCAACACAGATAGCACTTGTAGCAGTAGTTTGTTACCCCCATGGATACAGACACTTCATGGCTCCCAAACCCATCATTCCTCCAAGCAACAAGTGTGTGTGTGAGCGCTGGTGCGTGCACTGCCGGAGCAGACAGAGGAGAGGGGGATGTAGAGGAGCGAGTTCATGCAGCCATATGCACAAGGAATGCCATTAGGAAAAAACACAGCTTTTGCCTTCAAGAAAACTATGATTCAGTCACTACGGGAAGAAAGTCACACTGCATTCCATTTAGGTATTTTAAGTTCAGCCTCACCAGAAACTAAAAGAGGAAAAGGAAGGGGGTTAATTAATCCCAATGAATCTCAGTGCCGTGGCTCTGTGCAAGGCGTTTTTATGATTGCATGGTGCTCCCTTGGGTGCAAAATGCCTCGTCATTGCCAGGGGCTGCTGCCTGAGGAAGGCACTGCTGGGGGCTGAGGCATGCTCGCCAGGGCTCAGGGGATGTGCAGAGCTGCCATCTCCCCCCATCCGACAGAGACACAGCACATGGCCGTGACACGCCAGGGTGCTGAGCTGCTGCTCAGCTGGGATTACAGCCCACATGCCGGCTGCTGTGTCCCAGGTTCCCTAGGAACAACTTAATCACTGCTTGCAGACAAAGGATTAATGCAACAGAAGAAACAGGTTTATCGATCACAAGGTACATCCCCTGCCCTGTGCTTCTCTCTGCCAGCGCAGGGGGAGGCAGCACAGCCCCATGCCAGCCTCCCAGCACCTTCTCTGCCCAAGCACACAGCTTCCAACACCTTCAGGAGAAGCTCTTGGATTTGTGATCGTTTTGGTAGTCAGTGGCAATTTTTGTTTCAAGCTTTGCATTCCCAAGAAATAACTGGGGAGCACTGGCCCCAAAGCCAGTCCAATGCTCCTCCCTGCAATGGCAAAGCAGAGCTCGTGCGTGGCAGAGACACTCAGGCCTGCAATTAGCTTGGGCTGGACTCCTGCTCCAAGCTGTTTTCCAAATCTCTGTGCCCAGCCAGCATCCTTCAACCAGGTGTGAAGGTTGGGAGCAGCCAGTGCTGAAGCAGGGCTTCCTAAACTGTGCTCCGGGTGAGGTGGCACCTTGCCTTTTGAAGGTTGGTGTGTCTGAGAAGTGAGGCACAGCCCTGGTAAGGAACTGCCAAAGGTATCAGTAAAATAGCTGGGTTTTCTTTAGCTGCTTGCTTTCTTTTTAAAGTAGGTTTCTAGTTTCTCCCCACAATTATGAAAGTAAATAACTTGGATGTCTTGGATTCTTTTGTCTAAAAACAGCAGGAAAAAATGTAGCTTATGAAAGAAGCTGCTGTCTTTTTAAAAAATAAGCTTCCTTTTAACATTTGCAAGTTATCAGCATTGCAAGGATCCTGGCAGTGGGTGAGCCATCCTGCAGGAGATGGATGGGCAATTGCTGAACAAAGGCTTGGGCAATTTGGCTGAGTTGGTGGAAAGTTGAAGAAGAAAAAAAAAAAAAACAAACTTCAATCATCAGTGAGAGCACCTCCAGGCATCCCTCTGAATGTCCCAGGTGAGCACCATCCCTCATCCAAGAGGCAGATAACCTTTATAGAGCTCTCTGGCACTCAGTCTCTGGCCTTTAGAATCGCTGCTCTTCCAATCTTCCCCATGTAAATCATCACACTTCCCCTTTTTATGATATTCTAATTAAGAAAACTGTGATAACAGTAACTAATTATGTCCATAACACATTCTGAAGCACTCTCTCTGCCTGTCAACACTCAGAATGGGAGTCTAAACTTTGGCAAGGGTCCCAGAACCAAAAAAGGGTCTGGAGCAAGGTGCCACTAACCTCCTGTCATTAATCTTAGATAAAGAAGTTCCTATGAACAACCGACGATTCATTTGCCATGAGTCTCTGGGATCCTTGTACAGCTTCTCCAATACGACTCAGTTACACTCTCCTAATCACTCTCTCTCAAGCTCACCATCACCAGCATTTTACTATCCCATTTTCCTGAATAAACAATACTCCTTTGGAAGGATTGAATATTAAGATGGACTACAAGCAGTGTTGTGTCTTTCAGGAGACACTGAGCTACACCAGTCCTTTAAAAAACAACTAACATATCGGTGTGATTGAAAACCCTCCCTGAATACACACAAAACTGTCAATCTTCACCTGTAACAACTTTCTCCTGGCTCAGAGCTGCTCAATACAGCACACGCTGGGGAAAGCCCACTCCAGGGACCCTTTCTTGTCATGGTCAGAAGGGAGAGCTTCCCAGAGCTCCAGAAGTCAAGCCACCGGGATTTTTAAGTTTGGAGGAATACAATGGCATTTTAGCATCATGAGACAGCAAAGCTCTGAAGCCTGTTTAATAGGCTGAGAAAACAAACAAACAGCAGATCTAAATTTCAGAAGTTCCAGCAATTAGCAGAGACTCTCCCATCTGCTTTGTCATCACCAGAGAGGTGGTGGCTGATACACCTGACAGGAGGCACCTCCAGCTGCTGTCATTACCAACACTCTTCCTCCACCAGCAGCACACCCAGCCTGGACCTCTAACTTCAGCCTCCCCCTGCCCCAGTCCCAACTGGGACATCCACCCCTGCTTCCCACCACCTCACCTCCCCTGCCATAAAGCACCGCTGCCAGCTGGAGCCCTGCAGGCATCTCTGATTGCCTCCAGAGGGGATTTGTATATTTAACATGAGAGAAAACAGACTGCTGACTGTCAAATAGAGGGGTTCAAGTTCCCCTATAGCATCTTTGGCCAATGTGCTTTTAGCATTTTTCCCCCGGTTTAATTCCTGAGAAAAATCATCTAATGTACTGGATTTGATATTGCAATAGAGAGATGTAAGCCATCGGAATGTGACAGCCCAGGCTGTACCTGCCACATCAAAGGAAACCCATCATCTTGATGAATACCAGGTGAAATCTGCAGGTACCTGGCTGCCAAGGTGGTAGGGAGTGCCTCTCTTGGGAGTTTTAATATTTTGGCCGTGTCAGGTCTGTGAGTTCCAGCTTCTGCAATGAGTAAATTGATTATATAGATTCATGTGGTCTATGGAATACATGCTATGCACAAAAGGTGACATAAATACATTTTACAGTGCCAACAGCTTGTTTTACTTCACTGCCTGACAGGTTACAACTGACAGTGAAGAGAATAGTGATGAGCAGCCACTTTGCAAGCCCTCTCTGTAAAAGGCAATTGTCCCTGACAGTGGCACTGGTGGGACAAACCTCACCAGTTTCCAGCTCAACTGTTACGATAGGGACTTGAGCAGCTCTGCAATGCAGCTTCAGATAGGATCTGGTAATGTGCTGTGTGCTCCTGAGCTCACTGCAATTAGAGATGAGTTATCAGTCATTTCTTTCATATGAACTTTACTGTGTTACGCAGACATGGTACGAGTCCTACTTGCCATTTGGAAAGCAAAAAGGACTAGATAGTAAGCCTAACAACAGTGCTAATTTCACTTATACGCAGCCATCGCCAAGCCCACGGGTACAATTCAACGTCTGAGAAACAGCAAGTATGAATCAGATCACAGCAAAGAGCAGCAGCTGGGTGACTGATCAGGGCCCCCCAGCCAGGCCACGCAGGTGCTCCCCACATCCTTCATAACACCCTTTCAGAAGAAACGAAGCCCCGTCCTTCTGTGATACACAATGCACCATGAAGAGCTCCAGTCTCAGACCCCAAACACCCCAGCTGGACTCCAACGGTGTCACTGCCAAGCTGCCAGCACCGTGCGTGGACCAGGCTGATCCAGGATCTCAGCCAGCCTGGTGCACTAGGTGCTGTTCTGTGTTGGCACACCGCGGTCTCTGCCCATGGGCTGTAGAGTTTGCATGTGAAGTGGAGACAACACTCAGATGCAGACTGAGCAACACAAGCTTGCAAAGCAGCACTGAAAAAATATTAGCCAGTGCAAAAATGAGTAGTTTTTTCCTTTTGATGCTACTTTGCACACACTATCAGCTGTCACAGGAGTTTATTTCGTTTATGCCATTCCAAAGTGAAAATAAAATGTTGCCGTGCTAAAACAGCGACCCCTTGCTCCCACTGCGACTGCAAACAAAGCAGGTTACGTCTCTGCTTGAGAAGTTTACAACAGCAGTGGTGGTGCTGGACTTGCCCAGGGAACACAGCAGGTTTGAAGGTTTCACCATGACTGGGCTCACAGGGGACAGCCTGGAATGGCCAGCAGCCTACAGAGGTTGATGTGTTACTACACAACACACCTCGAGGGGTTTCACCTTCTGATCCCAGGCAACAAGAACAGGGATGAACAGGTGGAGTCTCTCCCAGGGCAGTTTTGCACTAAACAGCAGGTATCTCTTACAATAAGATTGGGGGGGGGCGTGGAATGGAAAAAAGGAAAAATTAAAAGCAGAAACCTAAGTTTCAGTTGAAATGTATTTAATGATTGCAGGACACTAAAGGAAAAAAATGTTTTTCCCTGTAAAAAAAAAATATCAGAACATTTTAATTTCACAGCCAAGAAGCACCATCTTACTTCTAGTGCTCGCTGCTTTTTACTGAGGAACTAGAAGTTTGCAGAATAAAACAACTCTGGAAAGTATTGCTTAGTGGAAAAGTAACATTTTTGCTGAGAAGCCATTTCTGGGAGTTTTAACCATACAATGGGATGCAACACAGCATCTGCTCCTTTGGCAAACTATTGCCTCACATTTGTTTTGGGACATCAACAGCTTTATTCATTATTAAGCATTATTCATATGCCAAAGAAAGATTGGCACTTCTGAGAGATGCTCACAAAATTTCCATGAGTTATAGCTCATGCTTCCTTATTCAAAATTTACACCAGAAATACGACATCCACCATCCTCTTGTCCTTAAAAATATTTCTGTCATTCATTCACCAGCACATGGTTTAGATCAAAACCAGAAGGCAGGAACAATTCCAGTCTGACAGATATACATCCAGAAGTGATGAGTTGATCACTTAAAAAAAAAAAGAAAACCAAACCAAAATGCTTTGTAAATGAACTGCTTATTGAGAAGGAGATCTAATTTGCAGCTCATCACCTGACTGTGTCAGCTCCACATTGATTGCTGCTTCCACCTGAGCAATGGATGGCACTTCTCCTTGGGACCACGGTGCCGCTGTAATGATCCCAGTCCTTGCCAGGGGCCAAGGCACACACACGCTGGAGGTGCTGCCCTCAGCTTTGTGCACACATGGGTAAGATAACAGAAGGATTTCCAAATCCTAGATAAAACCAGACTGGCCCTGGTTTGTGATGAACTGTACATGAAATAATGGGTGTTTTTAACACAGACACTCTTTTCCATCACACCCAAAGGAAAGCCCAGCTCCTCTGTCC